>NC_056741.1:249071605-249248406 GCF_019279795.1 Protopterus annectens | reverse complement strand
TATAAAGTCTTTTTCATCCATTTCCTTTCTTTTTTCTTTTGTACTTATCCCTTTAAATTTTCTATTTCTGTATTTTACCAATAGAATCCTTTTTTCTTTTTACTACCCCCCAGTCTATGTCTTCTCCATCACTTGTTTCAAAACCTTCTTATATAATCCTCTTTATTATTTTTTCTCAACTAATTTTATTCTATTTCTACTACTTCTAAAATGTCTGCTCTTTGATTATTTTTCTCTTTCTTTTTTCTTTTCCTTAATGTTAGTTTCATTTTTTGCAATCCATATATGAATGTCCAATTTTGTTATATTTATAACATTTCACTTCATATTTTTGCCTTATGTCCCATTTTCCCACAAATATAACATTTCTTTTGTCACAGTTACTTATCACATGTCCTTGTTTTCCACAAAAAAAATGTTTGGGTTATCCCCAGTATTTTACAACACCCCTATACCCTTCCACATGTATCATGCTTGGTATATATACAATTTTTCTCTTTCTGTTTTTAACATAATATTACAATCCCAGGCACCAGTCCATAAACCCTCTTTAACATAAATTTTACAATGTCCAGTACTTCTTGATATAAAGCTTTCAAATGTGGTTTCAAAGTCTCTCTTTCTACCTCCGTTTGAAATTCTACACAAATCTTCTTTTTTCATTCCATGTTAAATGTTTTTATTACATGAAGACTCCATGGGCTACAGTGCTTTTTTCATATTCTCCAAGAAAAAATTCCATTGAAAAAAACACTTTGAAATGTAATGTCACAAAATGTCTCTTTGTAAATAGCAATAAATGCTCTTACCTCATGTGCTTATGCACACAAGGATATATTAAATTGTCCTATACTTCATACCTACCATTTCTTTGCCTTCTTAACTTTGAATCCTTACCATGTAATTCCATTTTTCATTTTTTTATGCCTTCTTTTCTGCTACTTCACTTGTACCTTTTTTACTTTCTCTGTATATGTTTTCTTTTCCATCTCACCACTATTGTTTAGGACTGTCTCTGCATTGTCATGTTGTATTTTCATCATAATTTCATCCCAGGAAACATCTCCTTCATTTTCCGGCTCACTCTGCAGCACCATTTCTTTAAGTAAATCATCCTGCCACCCTCCTGACTGGAAGGTGTTAATTATACATCTATTATTTGCTGACTTACTTCCATCAAACAGGTTTCTTTGAAACATTTCTGCAGAATCCTGCACACATTCTCTGGTCTTGATATTTGCTTTCACTTCATTTCTTTCAGTACTCCATCATCTCCCTCTCTGCCCATCTGCCTCCCTGTTTGTCCAAGCCACCTCTGTGCCTGAAACAGAAACAGGAAATGCTCCTACAAAATGGTTCCCACTCACAACAATGACAAGTAGGTGAAATTCTCTGACATCCTGGCCAAATTTCCCCTACTAGTAATAAAAATACCACCTCATGTCTCCCCTGAAAAGAGGTTGCTAGCCTAGTGGGACTAACCAGTTCAAGAAATGATGAAAGAAAGAAAGAAAGAAAGAAAGAAAGAAAGAAAGAAAGAAAGATTAACATCAGTGGTTGGGGGTTGGTGTATTGGTTAAGGTATTTACCGTGCAGACACAAGGTACACAGTTTGATTCTCACATTTGAAAAGGGAAACTGGCCAGGCTTAAAATTACCCACAAGAGCAGCTAGCCTAGTACTTACCTATGAACCAATGTAACCCTTAAAGGCCATATGTCCTTTGCAATAAGCACCTTTGCTTAATTTCTGATCTCCACTGGAGTTTCCAGCACAGAATATGCACTGCAGTCATGCACAGCAACCCCCTTCCCCCTAAAAGAGGTGAGCAGGCAGTAAATTGTCATTTCATCCCCCTCCATCAGATCTTCTGGTTTCCAAGCCTCTTTACTTCTAGTGAGAATAGAGCTGTATACCTTTGGCCAAGGAGGTGGCTAGGTATATACTTTTGTTGACCATGTTTCTAGATTTTATTTACTTATTTCTGATGCCAAGGGTGTCCAGCTCAGTAGTGATCTATTTTTAGTGGAGGCTTGTAAACAAAAGTTCTAGAGTATACAAGTATATGATGAAAGAAAAACAAAACTAATATCAAGATATTAGCATACACAAATATGTGAGTTTGCGACATTTTAAAGCAGAGTTGCCTTTGAATTTCATATTTGCTGTATACTAACCCAGCAGTAAATGTTCATCTTGATTTTTATGGTGCTACTGAATTGAGATATTTTATGCAAGACTTGAAGAAGTATGGAAAGCCCTGAACTGTGAGTAACAAGTATTTATTAAAAAGGAAAGAGAGAGAAAAAACAACTTTTATTTCAATTATGCCTAAATATTTAAGTTGAGCTTAATGTATGGTGATAATTCTTTGTACATTTCTGCTTTTTCAGTGTTTTAAGTAAAAAGTTTATCAGTTTGCATTTTTCAGTTTGTTCTGCAACCATAGCCTTGTAGCTTAATTTGCTGTTGTGAGAAGATATTAATTCTATATTATATTGCACACGTACCTCCATAAGTAGAATTACTTGTAAAAGCTAGCCATTTGTATTTTAAATCCAGCTGGGCCTTAGTCTTGTAGTTTCATTCACAGTTGTAGAAGAACTATGAACTACTACCAGATTTGGGTCTTATTTAGTCCTTTATCACTGCATTTTCTCCAATAAACAGTGCTACTGGTAAACTTATGCATAGTCTGGTGACTTAAACTGTAGTAGAATTTCAATGGTGAGAGTATTTTCTGAGGTCCAGAGTTTCTGCTTCATGGCTTTTATAGCACTGATATTCCAGTTTTGCTCCAACAGTTTCATATTTTGCTTGTAAATACCTGCTTAAAGTTACCCTCTAGTACCTTCTGTTCCCATCTTTGTATCTGCCCCACCCCCCCCACTGAGGCACAAAGCTAGTTTCTGAAGTTCTAAGCTGCCTGGGTTCCCTGTAGCTCACAGAAGTTGCACTACACAGCCTTTCGGTTCACCCAAGCTTTCTGTCTTTTCCCCAAGCCACTAAACTAAAGTTTCTGATAAAGCTCCAATATTGGATTTATTTGAGTGGCTCCCTATATCTGTCACAGAGCCACACCCACGTAGGATCTTTTTGCAAGACTTGGAGAGGTGTAGAAAGCCCTGAACTCTGAGTAACAAACATTTCACTGAAAAGGAAAGAGAAAAATAGTTTTTATTTTAATTCTGCTTAAATATTTAAGTTGCACTTATAGTAACCTGTCAGGTAATACTTCTTTGTACTTTTCTGCTTTTTTTCATGTTTTAGCCAGAAAAGTTATCTGTTTGCATTTTAGTTTGTTAATTTCCGCTATGGGAAGATTATATTTCGACATTATATTACACTTTTATGTCCACAAGTAAAATTACTTGGAAAAGCTATATTTTGCATTTAAAATCCTGCTGGGCCGCCTTTATTTCATTCAGTTATGGCAGAACTGTGAACTACTGCCAAAGTTGCGCCTTATTTAGTCATGTATTACTACATTTTTTCATAAACAGTGTTAATCATAAATTTCTTGCTCTTGCTCTCACTGTTACTATTGTAGAACTGCCTTGAAATCACCTACAGTAAGTGATTTCCAGCTAGTTGTTTGATTGGTCTATGGTAGTATTGCACTTGTGGGGTCTCTTCTACTGTGGTTTAACATTAGGAGGACTGGGCTTATTCATCTTATGGTAGAAGGTGTTTGCCTGATCTGTCTGAGTTGGAAAACACACAAAAGGGCTCATAGTGTAGTTATTTTATTGACCAGAGGGCTCATTAGTCAGTTTTCCTTGCTGCTTTAAATTTGGTGTGTTTGTGCAGAGGTACTCACTGTGCAGCAGCAGTTTGCAGTGCCCTATGCATTATGAAACACCTAGGCAACAATGTTTCCCTATAAAACAGTCCATAAAGCTGTACCCTGTAAAACAGTAAATAAAAACCAAATACCTTACATGCTGACAAGCATAGGGCAGCTAGGTGGACATCGAGTGACAATACTTTGTAGATTTAGTAGAATTCAGTATTGTGTAAACATCAAGGTTACTAGAATTTAGTACTGTTTAACATAATCACCCCAAATAAAGCATCCTTATTAGTCTGTACAAAGCACCCTTAATAGACTTCTAACCCTAATACACCACCACCTTGTAGCTCACCAATCAAAGGGTTGCAATGGATATGCAATTTCATACCTTCTCTGTAACCAGCTTAGTGAATATGGGCATCTTGACACAACATGGCAATTGTCTCATGTTTACTGACAACCACTTGATCATTAAAGAAACAGACACAGTATGTGAGGGATGTACTTACTCAATGACAGCAGAGGATAAACTCTTGCATACAAGACCACATTAGGTTGTTGAAACCATCCACACAACACACACCTCACAGTGCACAACACACATGGATTAACACATGCTGAGGAACTTAAAAACAATCTTTCTAAACAGCAAATATCACCTAGACTGCCAGTTGTAAAGCTATGCCTCAGCAAGTCCAAAGGACTCAGAAAAAGACCTAACATCACACATGCAGTCACTCTCAATGGAGCTGCAAACACTAAGTCCCTAAGGCAAGCAAACACACTTACTAGGACTACTGTCATAGGAACTCCATTGTAAGACACAATGATGCCCCTCTAACTAGCCTAAAGAAAGAGAACATAATGGTTAGTTGCTTATTTGGAGTCAGGATGCACCAAATCACACACACACACACACACACACACACACACACACACACACACACACACACACACACACACACACACACACACATACACACACACACACACACACACACACTCAAGTCATTACATCACAATTACCAGAGTGATTCCATAATACATCATATAGGTGTAACTGATCTGAGATGTACCTTCCTGGACTATATGAAAAGAGAGACTTTGTGTCTCAAACTGGTATGAGCCTTGCATTGGGCAGCATATTACCATCACAAAGGATGCCACAATATGAGCAAAAGGTGATTGATTTCAACAACTGGCTGTTTTTCTGGTGTCATTCTAAGGAGATCCAGTATTTGTCACCTTGTGGGGACATGGTTAACAGACCACATTGCTTTGAAAAGGATGGTTTGCACCCCTCCAGGCTTTTGGCTACTGCCTAAAACTTTATCCACCCCCCACAGTACCTTTTTTATGCAATGCCAAATTGACAAACCTACTGACATAGCAAAATCAGCTAAAATGAACTTCAGGGCATTACTGCTCTTGGTCAGGAGCCTAAATAAAAAACTACACTCCTGCCAAGCCCTCCTCACACTTGAGAAAATAGACATCAGTTCAGTTACTGAGGCATGATTTAAAGCAGCAGAGAGTATCTGGCAGTGTAAGGTTTCAGTGCCTTCCACACTTTTAGACCAGTAGCTGCACAAACAAGGCTAAATATGGTGGTGTACCAATATACATCAATAACAAGCATACCTCTAGGGTGATCAAACAGGATGAGGCACTGTAGTTCCTCCACATGCAGATCACCATAGACAAAATTCCATGCCGTATCTGAGGCAACTTTAGGTCACCATCCATGTTCCAAGAAGCTTACAATGCATACTTGGACCTACTGGAGACACTCACCACCCAACCTAACACCCTACTCATGGGAGACTTTAATATAGATTGAGAATCCTACACAGCCTCAGATCTAGAAGCACAGAGATTCCTGGACTTTCTAAATACAAATACCCTTGAGCAAAAAGTGAGTCTACCTACTAGACACTCCAACATACAGGACCTTGTGCTCATCAGTATGAGAGAACACTGAACCCCCTCCATTTTCTCATCCTCCCTAGTAAGATCTGACCATAAAGCTGTCTCCTTCAAAACCAGCTCCATAACCCCAGTAAAACCAGTAACAGGAACTATTACAAGGCAAACTACCTTTTATTAAGTGACGGTTTCTCGCAGTTAAATGACCCCTCCAAACCTCAAGAATGCAACAGCCTACTCTGAACTCTGTATAGCCATGTCAATGGCTGCATAAAGCCTGCTGTACCTACCAGAAGTAATCCCAGAAATAGTCCGAGAAACAAACAGCCCTGGTGGCATCCAAAATTAAATAGGATATACAACAAAAGGAAAACAATTATGGTAAAAATCAGGAAGGGTAATTCCTATAAGGATATAAACTTTTTCATCAAACTTTAAGGTTATGATAGCCTCACAGGTGAAAGATAATCATAAGGCCTTCTTCAGCTATGTGAGAAACCTCAAGGGTAGCACACAGCAATGTGCTGAACTGGTGGTTAATGGTGCCTTCAAACATAACCCCTCCAACTATAACTAGGGAACATGTACTGGCTGTACTTGTTAAAACCAAGAACATGTGAAGCAGAGTTTCTCCCTAACCCTATTTAATTGCAACTTGGACCAATGGGTGGGTAATCAGAAATTCACCTCTGGTCTGGGACCTATATCTCTGATCGACAGAGGCAGTTTTTAAATCACCCCCTGTATAAATCAAATTTATGAGTCACATTTGGGGTGCACTGGTAGGCTTATAAGGGCCTTAGTAATTGTTAGCCTAGAACACACCTATGAACATTTACTGGTTTGATAAGAAGTCTGAAGAGTCAGACCTTTTATTGTTTGCAGTCTGCAGATTATTGGAACATAGATGGTAGATCCTGTACCATTACAGCAAAAAAGTTTTAAATTAGGTGTGACATTTATTGTCTCACTCTCTGTCTTTCTCTCACACTGAAACTTGCAAGTGAAAATTGTGAGGCAAAACCTACATACATACATACATACTCAGGAACATGTCCTTTTAGACTGTACAGAGATTAATTAAGTTACTTATAGGTTCATAGGTTCATAGGTTCATACTAGGCTATCTGCCCAAGGGCATTTATAAGCCTAGCCCATAGTTATGTGGCTTTCGCCACCCCTTTAGTTTGAATAAAAACTATGCCTATCATTTTGCTGTGCCTCTGTCAAGCAGTGACGCTGAAGTAATCCCTGGGGTATATCTGCAATCTCCCATCCATTGGTCAAGATTCCTCTTGAACAAGACCAGAGAGGTGCTCTGCCTCACATGTACCGGGATTTTGTTCCACAGCATAGGGAGTCTCTGGGTGATGAATCTGTCCCTCCAGCACGTTCTATTTATAACCGTGTCAAGGTTTAAGTCTCCCGCCCTTGTGGTTCTGAGGGATCTAGATTTTTTGAGGTGAAGCATATTCATCAAATCTGGGTTTGACATGGCCTTATATGTCAGGCACAGGTCACCTCTGAGCAAGCGGTATGAGACTGAATAGAGCTGGAGTTCTTTCAGTCGGGCAGCATAAGACATATTTTTGAGACCCTTTATCCTTTTGGTGAGGAACTTTTGGGGCCTTTCAAGCTGCAGCAGGTGTCTGGTCAGATACATTCGAACGGGCATTGTACTCAATCATAGGTCTAATAAGTGATGAGTACAGGGGACGATGACCTCCCTTGATCTAGATGTGAATCCCTTCATGATCAGGTGGGTGATATAGAAGGTTTTCCTAACTACTTTAGCAACATGAGTGTCAAACGAAGGCTACTGTCAACCTGGGTCCCCAGATCTCTGATGACTTTTTCTGTGCTCAGTGGATTGCCACCTATATGGTAGCTAGGGTAGCCTTGTTTTTCCCAAAGGGTATGACTATGCATTTTTGGCGTTTAACTTCAGGCCATGGCTCTGGCACCAGTTATCCATTTCTGTGAGGCCCTTCTGGAGGATATCTGTGTCAGATGTGTTTTCGACTATGGCCCAGTTTGCAGTCATCTGCAAACTTTGTCAGCCATAACCCTCCTGTGTTTGCTTGTACTTCAGAAAAGTAGATGCCGAACAAGAGTGGACCCAGGACTGAGCCCTGTGGGACACCACTTGTGACAGGCTTTGAGTCTGACATGGCTCCAGCAACTCTGACCCTGTGGGTTCTGTCACTTAGCCAGTTTGCAACCCATCTTGTGATGTATGGGTTTACATTCAAGCTGATGAGTTTTTCGATGATACCTGAGTGGGGTATTGTGTCAAGGCCTTTGCCAGGTCGAGGTAGGCTGTATGGACTGCCTTTCACACATCAATGGCCTTGGTGACTGTCTCGAAAAAGTCAACCAAGTTTAAGAGGCAGGATCTGCCTTTGACAAAGCCAAACTGAGTTGGATCCAAAGTCTGCAAGTTCCCTATGTCTTTATTTATGAGTTCCATTATGATCCTCTCCATGGCTTTGCAGATAAGGCTTGTCAAGCTAATGGGGCGGTAATTTCCAGGGTCTGTGGAGGCACCGCCCTTATGAAGTGGGACCACAGTCGCCGTCGCCACTCCTTGGGTACGTATCCTGAGGTGAGGCTAAGATTAAACAGCTGTCCTAACTGTGGGTTTAATTCCTCATTGAGTTCATGAAGCACACAGCCGGGGACACCATCCGGTCCCATGGATGCTGTGTTTTTGCCTTAGTGAGGGCAGTTCTCACCTGGGCATTGGAGATGTTGGGGGGCTACAATCCTCTGGAATAGATATCTCTCCTTTTGGGGGAGGGGGAGAAGTTTGCACTGAACCTGTCAGCCAGTATGTTGGCAATGTGTGTAGGTTCAGTAATTTTCACATCATTTTGAACTAATTCTGAGCATATCTGGGAGTTTCCTCCTAGGTTTCTAACATAGCTAAAGAAGGCCTTATGATTCTCTTTAGAGTCCTTGGCGATTTTTCTCTCAAAATTTGCCTTGGATGATTTTATGAGAGCTCTTAGTTTTTACTTATAATGATCAAAGGTGTCTTACCTTTCAAGGATTTTGCTCTATCTTGTAGTAGCTTCCTCCTTTTGTTGTAGAGCTTGTTTATGGCTGGGGTCCACCAGACTGGACGCTTGCCTTTGGTACAGAGAGTCTTAGTTTTGTTTGGGATTGCCTGATCCATGCAGTCCTGTAGGTGCTGGTAGAAGGCATTTGTAAGTGATTCAGCGGTTTGAGTAATGTTTACCACTGGCTCAGGGGCCTTAAAGGAGACCACACTAGTTTTAGAAGGTGTGAAATGGGCTTTTAAGAAGTTTTTCCCTGTGTTCTTTTTGTTTCAGGTGGGGCGGGATGAGGACCTCCAGCGAGATTAGTTTATGATCTGATCTCACCAGTGAGGGTATACTTCGGTGTTGAACATTTTGATCCCATGTTCGTGATGATGAGATCAAGTATGTTTTCTCCTCTTGTGGGGATGGTGACTAGTTGTTCCATGGCATTTGAGTTTATGAACTCCAGGAATCTTTGGGTTAGAGTGTTCGGGCTTGAGTAGTGTTCCCAGTCTATATTAGGGTAGTTAAAGTCACCTAGTATGATGGTGTTTGGAGATACATTTATCCCCTCCAATGTTTTCAGGAAGGCCATGTGAGGTTCCTGAGTTTGAGAGGGTGGCCTGTAACATGCTACAAATTGCAGAGCAGTCTTGCCTATGGTTAATTGCACCTGGATGGTCTCCGATGCATCATGCATTGCCACCAACCTTGAGGTGTGGGTGTCCTTTATGAATATGGACACCCCCCCTCCTTTCTTGGTGTTGTCCGGATTTTGGGGCCGGAATGCATGATATGAGGTGAAACCTGTTAGTGCTGGGGTGCTCTCAGGAGCCTTGAACCAGGTTTCTGTCACAGCACAGACATTGATGTTCTCCATATTGAGAAGGGCCTCGAGTGCGTGCATCTTGAGATTGAGACTTCTGGCATTGAGCAGCATTACCCTTAGTTTTTTCCTTTTTGGTGTTCTAGGGTGGTAGGTTTAGAATTTGAGCCTTGCCTAAAAGGCACTATGGGGTGGCAGAGCCTTTGCCAATATCCGAAGCCCAGGGGTGACAGGTGCAAGCCGTCCCTTGAAGCAGCGTGGCTTGCCCAGCATGTCATCCCAGGCAGACAGACATTGGATCCCCTTTGAATGACACCAGAATTTAAGCCAATTATTAAAGCTGATCATCTTATCACTGTATTGTGGCATCATTCTAGGTGAAGGTAGGATACTGCTCAAGGTCAGGGTCATACCTGCCTGGGCTACATAATCAGAGAGCTCCTCGATGTCCCTTTCATGTAGTCCAAGGAGGTGCGTCTCAGGTCGTTGACACCAGCGTGGACAATGACTGAGTCGTGCTTGTACCTGCTGTTGAGAGACCTGAGTGCTTGCGTTATGTGGCGGATTCTAGCCTGACAGGCAGCTTACTGTGACCTTCTCTTTACTCAGTCTGGTGAGCGGGACGTCAGTGTGTCTGACTATGGAATCACCAATGACAAGTGTGTCTGGCATTTTGTTTGGCCTTAAGGGCTGTGACTGTTTGACACTCTGACTGTGTGGTCTATGTGTTGCATGTGTTGGGTCGTGAGGTGGTAGTTGTTTGGGTGTCTGCTTTGGTGGCCTCTGCTGTTTTGGTAAATTTTGATCAGAGCCTCCGAGTATGTCTTTGTGTGAGTATGTGTATGATTTGAAGTTGTGATGGTACCATGTGTGACTGGGTATGTATTGTGTGTGGTTACCTTCTCCTCCTGTCTGGTCTTGCCAGTCCTATGTTGAGAGAGCTCAGCCTCCAGTTTGGCCGTATAGTTGCATCTCTCGCATGTATTTGTGTTTTGTGGGAGAAGGAGAGGATTGTCTGTGTACATGAGGCAGTTGTAACATTGCCTCAATATTCCCAGGTTCACCAGTTGAGCTGGAGAGGACACTAGCAACTGATCCCTCGACATACTAGAAGTAGTAGATAAAGAGACTTTCAAAGGACTCCGGGAAGTGGGTTTTAGGCTGGTGGGGTACTATCTATAATAAGAGTGCTTTATCAAGGTGCAAGTACTGTAGGAGTAAGTGCTAGGCTTTACAGATAGAGAATAGTCTACTTGGGAATCAAGTAGAGATGAACTTTTCAGTTATAGGATATGCTGGTTAGATCAGCAGTACAGCTCGAGGAAGGTAGTTTTAAGGGAAAATTGGAAGAGTGGAATTTAGATGGCCCAAATAGTTTAACCTTGTTTAACCGCCGCTGCTCTTGTGTGCAACAGTGGTAAGTCCGCTTAAATCGCTTACACGCTTAGCGTGTTTTATAGCAGGGGCTGAAGGGAGCTAGGAATTGGCCCAAAACGACCAATGGACTACTAGTTTCTGGCTGAAACTTCACCAAATCAGACAAAAGGCGCTCAGTGCTTCCCACTCCCACTGGTAAGCAAAGAAACTTCCCTCCTTCCTAATAAGGCAATGGATCAGTAACAGGAACTAAAAACAAAGCCCAGGGATCAGCAACTCTGAAACTGGACTACTCTAGTTCAGTAAGGCGGGAAAACAAGAGATTTTTTTGTTTTATTACAGAGACAAGGAAAAAAACAGACAGTAATTGCTGTAAATCGGCTAGCGCACTTTAGTGTGTAGCCTACAGAAACAATTTGCAACAATTAGTAACTTAAAGTGCAATAAACAGTGTAAAATGCAGAAATCACTTAAAGTAGCAATAAAACAGGCGAAATGCAGTTGCTAGCTTAAATAACAGTGGGAAAGCCACAAAAATACTTATATCTGGTAGAAAGTCACTCTTTTAGCTCTCTGCTGCTTGGATCACCCTGCAGGCCACCACGAGGATCTGTGCTGAGTTGGTACAAGCTGGAAAACGCGTGTTTAGCGTGTTTTATAGCAGGGGCTGAAAGGAGCTAGGAATTGGCCCAAAACAACCAATGGACTACTAGTTTCTGGCTGAAACTTCACCAAATCGGACAGAAAGGCTGCTCAGTGCTTCCCACTCCCACTGGTAAGCAAAGAAACTTCCCTCCTCCCTAATAAGGCAATGAATCAGTAACAGGAACTAAAAACAAAGCCCAGGGATCAGCAACTCTGAAACTGGACTACTCTAGTTCAGTAAGGCAGGAAAACAAGAGATTTTTTTTTTTTGTTTTATTACAGAGACAAGGAAAAAACAGACAATAAATGCTATAAATGCTGTAAATCGGCTAGCGACTTTAGTGTGTAGCCTACAGAAACAATTTGCAACAATTAGTAACTTAAAGTGCAATAAACAGTGTAAAATGCAGAAATCACTTAAAGTAGCAGTAAAACAGGCGAAATGCAGTCGCTAGCTTAAATAACAGTGGGAAAGCCACAAAAATACTTATATCTGGTAGAAAGTCACTCTTTTAGCTCTCTGCTGCTTGGATCACTCTGCAGGCCACCACGAGGATCTGTGCTGAGTTGGTACAAGCTGGAAAACGCGTGTTTAGCGTGTTTTATAGCAGGGGCTGAAAGGAGCTAGGAATTGGCCCAAAACGACCAATGGACTACTAGTTTCTGACTGAAACTTCACCAAATCGGACAGAAAGGCTGCTCAGTGCTTCCCACTCCCACTGGTAAGCAAAGAAACTTCCCTCCTCCCTAATAAGGCAATGGATCAGTAACAGGAACTAAAAACAAAGCCCAGGGATCAGCAACTCTGAAACTGGACTACTCTAGTTCAGTAAGGCGGAAAACAAGAGATTTTTTGTTTTAATACAGAGAAAAGGAAAAAAAAAACAGTCAGTAACTGCTATAAATTCTGTAAATCGGCTAGCGCACTTTAGTGTGTAGCCTACAGAAACAATTTGCAACAATTAGTAACTTAAAGTGCAATAAAAGTGTAAAATGCAGAAATCACTTAAAGTAGCAGTAAACAGGCGAAATGCAGTCGCTAGCTTAATAACAGTGGGAAAGCCACAAAAATACTTATATCTGGTAGAAAGTCACTCTTTAGCTCTCTGCTGCTTGGATCACTCTGCAGGCCACCACGAGGATCTGTGCTGAGTTGGTACAAGCTGGAAAAAACGCGTTTAGCGTGTTTTATAGCAGGGGCTGAAAGGAGCTAGGAATTGGCCCAAAATGACCAATGGACTACTAGTTTTCGGCTGAAACTTCACCAAATCGGACAGAAAGGCTGCTCAGTGCTTCCCACTCCCACTGGTAAGCAAAGAAACTTCCCTCCTCCCTAATAAGGCAATGGATCAGTGACAGGAACTAAAAACAAAGCCCAGGGATCAGCAACTCTGAAACTGGACTACTCTAGTTCAGTAAGGCGGGAAAACAAGAGATTTTTTTGTTTTATTACAGAGACAAGGAAAAAAAAACAGACAGTAAATGCTATAAATGCTGTAAATCGGCTAGCGACTTTAGTGTGTAGCCTACAGAAACAATTTGCAACAATTAGTAACTTAAAGTGCAATAAACAGTGTAAAATGCAGAAATCACTTAAAGTAGCAGTAAAACAGGCGAAATGCAGTCGCTAGCTTAATAACAGTGGGAAAGCCACAAAATACTTATATCTGGTAGAAAGTCACTCTTTTAGCTCTCTGCTGCTTGGATCACTCTGCAGGCCACCACGAGGATCTGTGCTGAGTTGGTACAAGCTGGAAAACGCGTGTTTAGCGTGTTTTATAGCAGGGAGCTGAAAGGAGCTAGAACTGGCCAAACGACCAATGGACTACTAGTTTCTGGCTGAAACTTCACCAAATCGGACAAAAGGCGCTCAGTGCTTCCCACTCCCACTGGTAAGCAAAGAAACTTCCCTCCTTCCTAATAAGGCAATGGATCAGTAACAGGAACTAAAAACAAAGCCCAGGGATCAGCAACTCTGAAACTGGACTACTCTAGTTCAGTAAGGCAGGAAAACAAGAGAATTTTTTTTACAGCGACAAGGAAAAAAACAGACAGTAAATGCTATAAAACAATTCACATGCAGTGCAAGCTGGCACACTTGAGTATGTAGCAATATTAGTCCACACACAGTATGAAAAATGTAATTAAATTAAAAGGACTAAAAGCAAGTGCAGAAAGGGTTTATTAGAGAGAATGCGGTAAAGAGAAGGGACTGGGGAGTGTCCTAGATCAAATCTACAGTGGGCGGGCACTGCAAAAGCCACCAAATTTAAACTACATCCAAGAACAGGGAGGGGGTGGGAAGACAGTTTCAACAGAGCTAGATCTGAGAAATCAGTCCCCAAGTTATAACAACCACAATAAAATGAAGGAAATATACTTAAATCAGCTTATGTCCAGTTGATGTATGCAGACAAATCTCAGTAGCAGCAACTCTACTTAAAATGATTACCAGAGATGTAACCAACACAGGTTTTAAAGTTATCAGAAAACCCCCCAAGCTAATTAACACTTAAAGGAATTTCAGTGCAGTTTAACAACTAGTGCAGAGCTTCAGACACACACACAAGACAGTTTCAACAGAGCTAGATCTGAGAAATCAGTCCCCAAGTTATAACAACCACAATAAAATGAAGGAAATATACTTAAATCAGCTTATGTCCAGTTGATGTATGCAGACAAATCTCAGTAGCAGCACTGAAACCGGAGCACTTTATGTGTTAATGATAATGTCACTTAGCATGAATTACTATTTAAAATGACAGTCGTGTGTAATACAGCCTCTCATGCTCACAGTGTGGAAATATGTTCCTAAAACATACTAGAGAATTTATTTGCCATTGTATCTGTACTATAATTAACAAACAAGTGTGGATGGTCGACACAGATTCTCAAGCATACTGTGTCAGTTAACATTGTATTGTGAAAAAAATGTTATTCATCTCTATAACCAGTTCTGGAACATACTTGAAAAAAAGAAGTGTGCTTCAGTGAAGTTGCAAATACATCAATATTTGAATAAAAATAATCCACTGCATCACAAGGGAGCTGTTCTAGTGCTAAAACTGTGCAAATGCTGTCATCATGTGGCTAAATATTACAAAACATGCTTTTAGCAAAGGATAGTAAATATAACTACACTGTGTTATCACATGGAAGATCCTTCCTCTGATTTTACACTCTGGTGCACTGTAGCAATCTTGGCAATTTGCTGCTAACTCCAGCCTGTGCTTATACAAACTGGTCAAAAAGCAGACAAACATTTGATCAAATCTGTGACTAGTACTGCACTAAAGAGAATATATAGACTCTTTTATGCCACTGCACAGCCTGTGCACTAGTTCAAGGTTTTTGGTAAACCATAAGATTCATTAATCCATCCATCCATTCTCCAGACCAGTTGTACTAATGAGGGTCCAGTAGTAGGCTGAGCAGGATAGACAAAATATCCCTGTATCTCCAGCTTATCCTCAGGGATCTGCAGGTGTTCCCGAGCAGCTGTAAGATACAGTCTCTCTAGCATGTCTTGGCTCTGCCCTGTTGCTGGTTCACTTCACACACACAGGTGCACACGTGCACACACAAACACACACACTCACACACATGCACGCGTATATGCCAGTTCAACTATGCATCATCTTTGGCATGTAGTAAGAAGCTGGAGCACCTAGAAAACTCACTGGTGAATAAAGGGAAGACATGTAGACTCAGCAACTAATGCACCCCAGCTTAGAACCAGTAGCTGTGAAGTTGCAAAAGCTGATACTGTGCCACCCCAGTTATGTAAACCACTGTGGCATTTGTTATTAGGAAATTACTTTAGCATACCAGTGTTAAAAATTGTAATATGATTATTATATCAGAGTGAATGCAGCATAAGAAGATAGCTGCACATCTGAGTCATCTTTCAGATGAGAAGTTAAACCAAGACATTATATGCTTGAGTTGGTGGTAGCTCAGATGGATGTAAAAGATACCATGGTACCTATCCAAAAGAGTAGGGGTAGTTCCCGGATTTCCCTGATGCCCTGACCAAATGTCCCGACTAGTATAAATTCTAGCTTCGGTCTGCCCTAAAAAGAGGCCACTAGCCAAGTGTTACCCAGTCAACAAAGGATAAAAAAATAAAATAGAGTGCTACAGAGCATAAGCTCTCACTTGGGAAGCCTTCAAAGTATTGGTGATAACAACAAGTGATTACAGCAGTCACACTGGGGTGTAGTCAATTGTGTAAAATGTTACACACAGCAGGCTAACAGCCGACCCAGTAGTTCTGTTCTGTTAGATTTTACATTTTTGTCACACAGGTTTTAATTAGGGTGAGTAGTGTTTCATCCAATGATTAACATAATGGGCACTAATTTTACTATGCTAATTGCAAACTGCAGTATCAGAGCTGCTGCTGTCTTTTCTAGTGCCCAGCACCACTTCTGATCTAATACCCCTCAAATCTGGTACCCCTCAACTCCTAAAAAGGTCTGCTCTCTAATCTGGATCTCTTCACTTTTCTCGTAAGAAACAGAGGAACCATGTCCTACCGAGTCCCATGTCCCCAGCCCTCATCTTCATGCTAGGAGAAAGAGAAAAAACAAAGGTCTGCTATCTGATTGATGCTCATCACTGTTCTTCTAAGAAGGACCATCACCAGGTCCTGTACACTTGCCCCTAATCTCCAAGTTGAGAGCCAAAAAAGTTGTCTTTTGAAAAATGTATGTGCTTCAGATTTATTTCTGTAGTAGTGCAGGTAATACCATTGTGTTGCCTAGTACCTTTGCCCCACCCCAGCTACATTTCTGTGCAGTAGTTTCAAAAGTCCTGTGATAATGGTGGGCTTGGCAGAGTTCTAGAACAGATGAAAGAATCTGCATTTGTGGGACAGGCTTCAACTCACACACAGATGTGAGCAGGATAAAAAGGGTAACAGAGAAGGAATTAATTATTTGATTGATTTTGAACATTGCCTGCTAAATCTATGAGGCCAGCCTTTCCATATAATTTTGTGCCTATGCAGCTAGCATATCAAAGAAAGGGCTGGGCCAAATTCCCTCATGGGGGTGCAAGGCCTATGATTTGTGTGTGTGTGTGTGTGTGTGTGTGTGTGTGTGTGTGTGTGTGTGTGTGTGGGTGGGTGTGTGTGTGTGCTGCTTCCTGTTTACAATGCTTCTTTACAAGTGGCTTTTGAACTTAGATTTGCAACATCATGGGAGTCACTATATTTGTTTACTTTTAACATCAGTCCTCTTGATGACTGGTAATAAATGCAACTGAAACCAGGAGTTAAGATGCACCCAAGATTTTGTAAAATTAGAAAATATTATATTTGACAATTGACAAAGGCCCTCACATGATTGATATAAATTGCTGCTCACAGAGGTAATAAATACTTATGGAGTGCCTCTGCAGCAAGTAGTTTTCAAAGTACTGCATGTCTCAATGCATGTCACAATGCATCACTCCATTACTATTCAATATTTGATTTGATCAAACAGAGATCATACACATGTAAAATCATAACTAGAAGAGCCAGTTAATTGATAGTTGCACCTGTGTAATTAACAGTTCACATTAAGGTGCACCTGAAGGTATGTCACACCCCTAAACTGCTCCAGTATACTCAGCTGCCCCAAGTGTCCATGTCCTTGCTCATGAAGCTGCCCATGCAAATCAGTATAAAGTATGCAGGACAAGAAGGCCTTTCTGTAACACAAATGGCTAATTTGTCTCTAGCCTCTTTTACAGTTAATTTTGTTCAGCAGAGGTACTGCCCAAGGGTTCCTATTGCATTATCCCAGACACATTTTGTCGAATGCGTATTGATCGAACCTAAAAGAACAAAAAAGGAAAACAGCGAAGTGACTTTTTAGTGAATTCTTTCCCTGGGAAAGAATTTGCTTGGCCGCTTTTGTTACGTTGCCATTTTCAGTATTGTAGTGCAATCTCGGAGTTGGTATATTTCAGTAGGGGGGTGTGGGGGAGGGGTCGAAACCCCCCCACATTATGTAGTGTTTTAAAGTTTTTTTGTTTTGTTTTTTATTATGTAGTGTTTTAAAAATTTTTTTTTTTTGAAACAGCAATTTTTTTTCCCTTGGAAAAAAATCGCTGTTCTGAGGTTTCGACGTTGTAAGCTTTTGCTTATATGGGGTCAATTAATTATCCTTTGCTTCTGTAAGTGTGCGATAATATAATATAGACCCACTGTCCAATTCTAAAATCATTACTAAGGACTGATCCTTAAAGCAGAGCTGTTAGAAATTAATCTCCTAATAATTTAACCCATGATTTCACCATAGTATTTACTTGAGTATTTTACTGGAGCTTTCTGTTTCTAGGCTCCAAAGTTATGGATCTCTTTTCCACTACAGGTCAAGATTTCTCCATCTCTCCATGAACTTAAGATTAATCTGGAGGTACATTACAATAGCAAGGATATTTATTAATTTGTTTATACAGTTTGTTTTTCTGAAGTATTTGCTTGTGTTTTTAACTGTATTGGATTCTGATGTACCAGATCTCTGAAGTTATCTCTGTACCATGGGTGGGATTCTTAGTTAAATGCAATGCACTTGCACAAGCCTTATTTTTGAGGAGGTCACTGCACAAGGGGCAACAAGCTACTCAGATATTTATTAGGCATTGACTAATGTTAGCACTCTGAGCAAATAATTGCAAAAACTAAAAAGACCTCTAGCCCTAACAGATAGGCGGTGTTAAGCTGCTCTGTGACTGGAACAGTACTATGCAGGGCAAGTGACCAATGTACCAATGTGATGGTTGGCACAAAGATGGCAGACTGGTACAGCTGAGTGAACACTAATTCCAGAACACACTGTACTGTAGCATAGCCCCCTTTTGGAATGTATAGAAAATATGGGTATATTGGGACTGTAGTCAGGGGTGGCTGTGGATAGGATCAAGGGAAAAGGATAGGTCACAGGGCCAGATGAACAAACAAAACATGGACAGACATGGGCAGTGGACTCATAAAATGTTGAGAGGGCAGTGGAGGGAACAACTAGTCATAGTGAGGGCTGGACAATGAAAAAGGGACTGGAAGTGACACATAAGGGACAGAAAACACCAAGATGGGGATAGGGTAGGGTCCTGCCATGGGATGGATGTCAGGGTGGCCCAGAAGGCTGCAAACTCAAGCACCACTCACTTGGGTGACAAACATTACAGGCTGGTTGCTTACTTGGTGGACCAATGGGTAAGGCCTGCTGATCATGTGACTCCAGAAGTCACACCAGAAGGCATTCTACATTGTCAAGGTGAGCATCCAGTTGTTACCACATCACTGCAGCCTCCAGTTTCTGCAACTAACACCAGGATACTAGGGCATATCCCTCTGAATTACTTACTTTTAGAAAGGAAATGTTCATCACCTTCCTTCTTGAGAAGCAACCATAGAGTTACCAGTGACCATTCCAGGTCACCATCAGCAAGGGATGCATCATCCTCCAAGTGAGAAGCAGACCTTGTAGCCAGTGTTAGAAGCATCAGCTTACACAGACCAGTGTTTGTGTACAGAAGGACTACAAAATGAGAAAATAAATATTACATACGTATGCTGCAAAGACAATCACAGCTGCACAGTGGTCCTGCATAAGTGACACACACATCCTGCTGCTTGAAGACTCATTCCCACCTTTTGCGACACCTTTCTGACATGCAACCATGTTAAGCTGTTACTACCCCATTGCTTGAAAATAAGGTATACATTCCCAAGCAAGCATATGTGTAAAACAGGTTAGCAGCAGAAGACAATTTTGTACAGACAAAATGCTTATGGTACCTGTGTGGCTTTCTCTTCAAAATTTCTACCTCTAACTGATGCAGCATGTGAGAACTGAACCACCTCTGATCACTGTACTGTTGCTGGTGGTGCTCATCAGAGGCAAACTCATGTCACTCATTCATCTTCCATAATGAGCCTTTATACTGGCCCAGCAGGTGCTCTGCAAAGCTCCTGTGCAGGCAGAACAAGACAATCTTGCTTTCTGAAACACACTGTACTACAGCACTGCATTCCATGGTGCCTGAAGTAACCCAAATCTACTTAAGTCCATTTGATGAACAAAATGATAACTCCCATGCACATGAATGCATCATGCAGTGCAGAGGTGCACTGTGGAACTACTGTATTTTCATAGCTCTGCACCATGATACTATGGATGCACACATGCCATATGCACTTGCATAATGTGCACATGCTTTGTGGTCATCTTGATGTGCATAACCATCATTAGCATGTCTAGGCTGCTCAATGTACTATGGCAGCTGTTCAGGAACAATGATGCTGAGTAGCTTTGTTAGCATGACCAGCATGCTAATTGGCCATAATCAGCATGATAATGAAGCATCAGTATCAATTTGCACAGCAGCATTCATTACTGATAAATATGGTGTAGAGGAATTTCAGTAAAGATTCTTCAGATGTGCAAATTCACAGAGATGAGAATCAGTCTTGCTTGGTAAACTTCTTCATCTAGAACAACAAACCTCTAGTGGATATAAGTCACACTAAGGCAAATGTTGTGATGTGTGTGCGAATGCGAATCCAGGACACTGACAATGCATTGCACTGTTTTTCTGTGATATTCGAGAAGACCATATATAAAGAAACCCTTGGGAAAACATGCAGCAGAGGGTTTGTAGTTCCAGGGTTGCCATATGTTGAGACATGTCTAGAGTGTGTAATTGGGAGCAAGGCTGTGCATGACACTAACTGCAGCAGATAAACATGTCCATAAAAGGGAGAGACTGTGGCCATAGGTATGGTCATCCCACAACATACCAAACATACACACTAACTGACATGCCTTGGCCATAACCTTAGAGGTACTTTTATGGCCTTCTGAGGGAGGCAATTCCATGAAAAGTCTACTTACTAGGTGAATAAAGAGCTACTGCAGTCCGTCTGCAGAAATGGCATGTGAGATTTGGGCAAAAGTGTCACAGACAAGAATTACTGGGACCAGATTTCACAGGTACTAGTACAGGATGTGAATACTGTGAGCAGTCATTATAGGTCTCTGTAACAGGTTCAGTGAAGGCTTACTGCTGGGATACTCCATGCAAAGGAAAATACATGGAATATTACAAAAGATAAGGTTACCACATTGTAATTTTTTTTAGTTTTCTGGTAAATTACTGAGGATTACAGTTAATCAGTCAGTCAGCCAGAGAAGTCATTATACCACTGTACTCAGCCCTTACAGACCCATCATAGAGTATAATGCTCCCTTCGGTATGTATCTGACCAGACACATGCAGCAACTGGAAAGTCCTTACTTAAAGATTCCTTACAAAAAAGAATACAGGTAGTAAACACACTGTCCTAAGATGATTGCTTCAAAGCCCTGTCTGTTTACTGAGTATCATACAGACTTCTGAGAGGTGATCTTTGCCTGGCATACAAGACATCCCTGGATCTTGTTTATATTAACCTTTTGCACATTCACAGAACTAAATACATCAGAACTACTAGATTAAAAAAATTAAATTTTGCTTGAGACATAAATGCATGTTGGAGAGACAGATATGTTTCTCAGAGAATTCCCATCCTCTGGCCAGGCTCCCTAACCATGTTCATAGGTTCATAGGTTCCTAGGTTGATACTTGGCTATCTGCCCTAGGGCATTTATAAGCCTAGCCAGAGTGTGTTTGGCTTTCACCATCCTTTTAGATTAGTTGACTGTGCCTCTGTATAGTAGGTCACAGAAGGAAGCCCTTTTAAGGTTAGTTTACTGTGCCTCTGTCTAGTAGGGACACAGAAGACATCCCAGGGGTAAACCTACGATCTCCCATCCACTCGTCAAGATTTCTCTTGAAGATGGTCATTGACGGACTCTGCATAACATGGATTGGGATTTTGTTCCAGAGTGAGGGGAGCCTCTGGGATATGAATCTGTCCCTCTAGCATGTCCTATTTATTTCTGTGCTGAGTTTTAAGTCCCTGGAGCATGTAGCTCTAAGGAATTTGGATTTCCTGAGGTGGAGCGTGTCCATTAATTCTGGTTTGGACATGGCTTTATACGTCAGGCACAGATCGCCTCTGAGTAGGTGGTAAGCAACTGAGTAGAGCTGGAGTTTCTTTAGCCTAACTGCGTAGGGCATCTGTTTGAGTCCCTTGATCCTCTTGGCGAGGTACTTTTTGGGGTCTTTCCAGTTGCTGCAGGTGTTGGGTAAGGTACATCCCAAATGGGGCATTGTATTCAATTATGGGCCTGATGAGTGATGAGTAGAGGGGCACAATGACCTCTCTTGATCTAGATGTGAACCCTTTCATGATAAGCTGGGCTATATAGAAGGTCTTTCTAACCACTTTGGCAACGTGATTGTCAAAGGAGAGATTGCTATCTACTTGGGTCCCCAAATCCCTAATTACTTCTTCCGTACTTAATGGATTACCACCTATGTGGTAATTTGTGGGCACTTTGTTTTTCCCAAAGGGGATGACTATGCACATTTTGGCATTTAGCTTTAGGCCATGGCTCTAGCACCAGTTATCCATCTCTGTGAGACCCTTTTGGAGGATGCTTGTGTCAGTTGGTGAGTCAATTATGGCACCCAGTTTGCAGTCATCTGCGAACTTGGTCAGCCATAGTCCTCCCATGTTAGCCTGTACCTCAGAGAAATATATACCGAACAAGAGAGGTCCCAGGACTGAGCCTTGTGGGATGCCACTTGTAACTGGTTTAGAGTCTGACATGGCACCTGCAATTCTGACCATGAGGATTCTATCCCTGAGCCAATTTGCAACCCATCTTGTGACATAGGGGTTGATATTTAAGCTGGTGAACTTATTTATGATGCCCGAGTGGGGTATTGTGTCGAAGGCTTTTGCGAGGTCCAGGTAGGCTATGTGGACTACCTTCCCTTCATCTATGGCCTTGGTGACTTTTCAAAGAAGTCGACCAGGTTCAAGAGGCAAGATCTGCCCTTAACAAAGCTGAATTGGGTAGGATCCAGTGTTTGGAGGTTCCCAATGTCTTTGTTTATGAGTTCCATGATGATACGCTCCATAGCTTTGCAGACCAGGCTAGTCAGGCTTATAGGGTGATAGTTTCCGGGGTCTGTTGTGGCACCACCTTTGTGGAGTGGGACCACTGTTGCTGTACGCCATTCCTTGGATACATATCCTGTAGTAAGGCTGAGATTGAACAGTGACTTTATGTGAGGGTTCAGTTCTTCTTGGATCTCATGTAAGATGCAGCCCAGGGCATCGTCCGGTCCCATTGATGCTGTGTTTTTTGCTTTGGAGAGGGTAGCTCTCTCCTGTGCATCTGTGATGTCAGGGACGCTACACTCTGTTGGGATAGACATTTGCTCTTTTGGGGGGGACGGGGGGGGAGAAGTTTGCACTGAACCTGTCTGCCAGGATGTTGGCAACGTCTGTGGGTTCAGTGTATTTTTTGTCATTTTGCACTAACTCAGAGCATATCTGGGATTTGCCACCCAGGTTCCTGACATAACTAAAGAAGGCCTTGTTATTATCTTTAGCGTCTTGTGCAATTTTTCTTTCGAAGCTGGCCTTAGATAATTTTATGAGGGATCGTAGTTTCTTGCTAGTACTGATCAGAGATGCCTTCCCTTTTTGGGATTTTGCTCTATCATGTAGTAGCTTCCTCCTTCTGTTGTATAGCTTATTTATGGCTGGAGTCCACCAGACAGGTCTCCTGCCTTTGGAGGAGTGAGTCTTGGTTTTATATGGGATAGCACAATCCATGCATTCCTCTAGGTGTCCATAGAATGTGTTTGTAAAGGATTCTGCAGTTTGGGATGTATTTTCCACTGGTCCGGGGCTTTGAAGGATTCTATCTTGGTTTTGAGAAGTGTTAAGTTTGCTTTGGAGAAGTTCTTCACCGTGGTTTCCTTGGCTGGGGGTGGGGATGGGATATGGATGTCCAGTGAGTTTAATTTATGGTCAGATCTTACTAATGAGGGGTATACCTCTGGTATGGAACATAGAGTCCCCATGTTGGTGATGATCAGGTCCAATATGTTTTCCCCTCTTGTGGGAGTGGTGACCAGTTGTTCCATAACATTTGAGTTTATAAATTCTAGGAAGTGTTGGGCAAGGGTGTTGGGGCTTGAGTAGTGCTCCCAGTTTATGTTTGGGTAGTTGAAGTCACCCAATATGATGGTATTTGGAGAGACCTTCATATACTCCAGTGTTCTCAGGAAAGCTGAGTGGGATTCCTGAGTTTGGGAGGGTGATCTGCAGGCTACAAACTGAAAGGCAGTTTTGCCCACTGTTAGTTGCACATGGATGGTCTCCGATGCTTCGTGCAATGCCACTAACCTGGAGGTGTGGGTATCTTTGATGAATATGGATACTCCCCCTCCTTTTGTGGTTTGGTCTGGGTTTTGGGGCCAAAAAGCATGGTATGAGGTATAACCTGGTAGTGCTGGGGTTCTCTTGGGAGCCTTGAACCAGGTTTCTGTTACTGCACAGATATCGATATTCTCCATACTGAGGAGAGCCTCGAGTGCGTGCATCTTGAGGTTTAGACTTCTGGTGTTGAGCAGCATTACCCTTAGTTTCTTTTTCCTTGTGTTGTCTATGGAGGTGGGTTTGTCTTTTGAGCTTTGCCTAAAAAAGGCACTATGGGAGTGGCAAGAGCCTTAGCCAATATTCAAAAGCCATGGGGTGATAGGTGCAAGCCGTCCCTAGCGAAGCAATGTGGATTGTCGAGCATGTCATCCCAGGCTGACAGACACTGGATCCTCTTTGAATTGCACCAATACTTTAGCCAATTGTTAAAATTGATCATTTTGTCTTTATACTGTGGCATCATTCTTGGTGAGGGTAAGATGCTACTCAAGGTCAGGGTCATACCGGCCTGGGCTACATGATCAGAGAGCTCCTGTATGTCTCTTTTCATGTAGTCCAGGGAGGTATGTCTCAGGTCATTCACACCAGCATGGACAATGATGGAGTCATATTTCTACTTGCTTTGGAGTGACCTGAGTGCTTGTGTTATTATTACAAGTGTATTAGGTGTGTTGTTTAGCCTTAAGGGCTGTGACTGTGTGGCACACTGACTTTGTGAACTATGTGGTATGTGGGTATTGTTATGGGGTAGCGGTTGCTTGGATGTCTGCTTTGGAGGTCTCTGCTGCTTGGGAAGATTTTTATTTAGAGCCTCTGAGTATGTTTTTGTGTGTTTATGTGTTTGGTTTGCTGTTGCGATAGGTTTATGTGAGACTGGATTTGTGGTGTGTGTGGTTATCTTCTCCACCTGACTGAGTGTGCCAGTACTGGGTTGAGAGAGCTCAGCCTCCAGTTTGGCTATATAGTTGCATCTCTCGCATATATTTGAGCTTGTTGGGAGGAGGAGAGGGTGGTCTGTGTACATAAGGCAGTTGTAATATTGCCTCAAGATTCCCAGATTCACCAGCTGGACTGGAGAGTAAACCCGAAACTGACTTTTGGACATGCCAGAATAGTATAAGGAACTACTTTTTGACTGATCAAAAAGGACCAATAAGGAGCCAAGTACTTTAAGGGAGTATAAGAGGGTGTAGTGCTTTAGTTTATTAGTGCTTACTTATAAGATTACTTATACGAGCAACTGTAGGGCTTTAGAATGAAAATAGAGTGCTTACTTTGAGATTTAGAACAGTTCTAAGGGAAAAAGTGAAGAGCAGACTTTGTGGAGCCGGGAATAGTTTAAACCCATTTAAGTGGCGCTGTCCGATGCTGCTCTATTCGCAAAATTGTGCAAAACTGCGCAAATGTGGGTTTTAAAGCAGGGAAACTGAGAGAGATAGGAATTGACCCAAAACGGCCAATAAGCTACTAGTTTCAGGGCTGAGACCACTCCTCCAGGACAGATAGGCTGCTCAAAGCTCCCCACTCTCACTGGTGAACAGAGAAGCTTCCTCCTATCCAAGTAAGGATATGGACAACACAGGAAACTGTATGTGAAACAGAATTCTTCCACATCACTGTTTAAGCGCAGCTTGGACCAATGGATAGGTAACAGGAAATTGTGTCTGGCGCCCGCCTATGTCTCTGATGGACAGAGGCAGTTAGTAAATTACCCCCTACATAAATCAAATGTGTGGGTCACATTTGGTTTGCATAGCTAGGCTTATATGGGCCCAAGTGGTTCTTAACCTAGTATACACCTCTTAACTTATAATTCTATGCCATTAGTGTTTTATATTTCTTATTGATCAGAGAATGCATGTTAATAAACACCCTGATTTTTTATTAACTTTTTGAAGTGAATTAAAGTAATATTTAAAAATTGTTTCTGATTTCAGGCCTTTGTCCCCCATTATTTTTGGGTTTGTCCAGAATTCTTAAGCAAAGAAGTTGAGGGGTATGAGGAAAAGGTATGTATGGCAAACTATGCTATAATGTGCAGTGCTATGCATGCCATGGGGGGGGGGGTGTTATAAGAGGCATATGGCCCTAGGCATATAATGATGCCATGTGCATTCCTGCTTTCACAGATTCTATTTGTGGAGGTGCCAGCACAACAGAAACATACTGCTGATGTCAGTGGGGTACCTGGAGCTGACAATGATGGCAGCATCCAAATGGCACAGTCTGATGACCCAGGGTCCTATCTACACCTCTACATGGGAGGGGCCACCCACATTCACCATTATAGCGACCCCTACAGAGGAACAAGTAATGCACCCCCCAGTAGTATGATGGGCATCTACTACATGAGTTTCTTACAGGCTTCACCTATTTCCTCAGCCACACAAAGTCCAAAATGTGCAATGTATCTGAGCTGTGTATACCTAGCACAGGGGGTAGGCGGTGTGGGGGGGGGTAGATAGGGGCCATGATTCCAGGACCATCCCTGCTATCATTTATTTATTTTATTTATTTATTTTACATTTGTTTATTGAGAAATTCTGACTGGACACGTTCTTTTTCAGCAGAGGCCCTGGGAGAAAAGCTCCACATACTATATATTATAGACCAAATTACATGACAATTGTAAAACACAGGATAGCTACAGTTGCAAAGCATCAGCAAGGTACATTCTGGTAAAAAACATACAATTGGATAATCACAGTAAAGCTCCATGTAATATACACTATAGAATAGTTACAGGACAATTATAAAATACAGGGCAGATACAGTTGTAAAGCATCAGCAAAGTACGGTCAGGTAAAAATACATTCAGATAATCACAGCAAAGTTACAGTTGGTAAAGGAATTACAAGTCAGTTGTAAAAACGCTGGGTATATACATTTGGAAAACATCAGTAAAGCACAACCTGGTAAAGTCTATCTGGAAGATCTCAGCAAGGTATAGTCTGGAAGGAAGGATTGCTGACAGACTAGTATAATCAAGGAGGTTACCAGTTTTATAGTTATTTTGAGAAAGATTAATATAAGTACGGTTGGTTAGGTCATGTAAAGCCTTTAATCTTTAATATGGTTAGCCCAGAGCAGAGCAGTGACACACCCATTTATTAGCTAGGTGAGATCTTAGTGTTTTCTTAAATTGGCATAGGCTTGGGGTGGATATTATATCCTGTGGTAATTCATTCCAGTATTTGCCTATGTAATTTGAGAAGCGGCATTCACCAGCTTGGTTTTTGGGTTTGTTAGTCCTAATAATGTTGGTAGATCTTAGGGTTCTGGTGGTGGAGTAAGGAGGTATTAGATGGCTCAGGGAAAGGGTTTTATCAGGATTGTAGAAGAGTTTGTGGGCTATAGTTAGTTGGTAAGAGAAGGAGTTGAGGGAGTTCTAGCCAGTTACGTTTTTTAGTGCTGTACAGTGGTGTGATCTAGATGCTGAGTTTGTACCGTATCTGGTGATTTTATTGTAACAGGTTTCTAATTTTGCCAGTTCTGGTTTTCTTAGGTTTATCAGTATAGTGGATGCATAGAGCAATGTAGAGATTTGATATGGTAATAGTGGCTTTAATGTTATTTGTGAAGAAGTGTTTATTTTTATATGAGGTACCAACTTTTTTTGTGTACTTTTTTGACTGTGTGATATGTGGACATCAGACCTCAAATTATAGTTTATCTAGACTCCTAGAAGTTTAGTTTGGTGGGTGGGGGTGATGATGGTATTATGTGATGAAACTATGCTAAAAGTAGTCATGGGAATGGAGGATTTTGTGGGCTGGAATATCATGAGCATGTTGTTTTGGGGATTTAGAATTAATTGGGAGTTAGTTAACCATTTTTCTACTTCTAGGAATGATTGCTGAGTTTGTGTTTAGAGCTCCTGTAAGTTAGAAGTGGCACATATGACTGTGGAGTCATCTGCATATTGGATGAAGGTGGCCAGTGGGGTTGAGTTACGGAGATTATTTGTGAACAGAGAGAAGAGAAGGGGTGCTAGTATTGAGCCTTATGGGACTCCTAGGGTAACTGAGAGTCATGGCGAGAATGATTGTTGCCAATGTACTGCTTGCTGGCATCCAGTTAGGTAATCCTGGAACCAGTCAAGGGTGGACTGAGATCAGTTTAGTTCTGTAAGGACATTTAGTAGTTTATTATGGGAGACCATATCAAAAGCTTTGGATAGGTCTAGGAAGACAGCGGATACAAATTTGTTATTGTTTCTATGTTCGCTAATAGTATTTGTAAATTATATTAGTGCTGTGGTTGTACTATGATATGGTCTTGATATGGTGTTGAGAACTAGTTAGAAGTTTGTTAGTATGGAGGAAGTCAGTCATTTGTTTATGTACAATTCTTTCAAGTATTGTAGACAGAGGGGATAAGATTGCAACTGGGTGCTAATTGGCTAACTCTGTTGATGTGCCACCTTTATGAAGGGATATGATGTATGAGGTTTTCCAGAGGGAAGGGACTAAATGCTCCAATCTGGATCTGTTGATAAGAATAGTTACTGGGTAGGTGATACCCTCAGCTGTTAGTTTGAGGAGATCTTCAGGTAGATTGTCTGCTGCTAGTGTGGCTGGTTTCAGTTTCTGTAGTTGTTTTTGGATTGTTTCATTAGAGACTGGTTGCAGTGAGAAGGCATTTGTGTTATTTGGTGAGTTATTAGTGGCTGTTATAGGACAGGTTGTTTGACTATTTGACATAGCTAGGATGGTTTCCATGAAATATCTATTGAACTGGGTAGCTATATCTTCTAAGTTGTTGTTGGTAGATGGGGGGGGGGGGGGGGGCTCATTTTGCCTGGTTGCAGCATCCCATTTATGGCTGACCAGAATTGTTGATGGTTATTGTGATGTTTGGTTTGGATGTCAGAGTAATAGTTAATTTTATCTAGTTTAATTTGCTTTTTTGCCTTATTTCTGATCTCCTTATAGGTTTGTAGTGCCAACTGGGACCTGGTTTTGTACCAATTTGCCTAAGCTTTGTCCCGCATTTTTAATAGTGACCTAGTTTCTTTGCCCAGCCAAGGGGCATAGTTGAATTTGACATATATAGTTCTAGCAGGGGCTTGTGAATCTAGGATAGCCAGGAAGCTGGTATCAAAATAGTGTACTGCTTCTTCCAAAGGAAGTTCTTTAAGGGGGGACCAATTACAGAGTTTTAGGATGTTTATAAGGTTAGTAGGATTTAGATTGTTTTTGTTCCTTATTTGCTGGTATATAGTTTATTTGTTGGGTTACGTTGCTGTCTAAGTAGATATGTTGGGAAGTGGTCACTGAGGCTGTATGGCAGATGGCCAGTTTGTGAAGAGAGACCAGGTCTACTGGTTAAAATCCAGTCGAGAGTGGAGTGTTTGTTAGTTGGTTTATTTATCCTAGTGGGAGTTCTTACTAGTTGATCAAAGCCATATAAGTTTATGCATTTTTTAGGATTAGGAGAATTGTAGTCTTCCCAGTCTACATTAAAGTCGCCCATGATTATGGTTTCCTGAGGTAATGTTTTTGTGATCCACTGCAGTATATTTTCTAAGGTTTGGATATTGTCACCTGGCGTTATATATGAGCCTATTATGCATTGTCCAGTCTTAAGATTTGTTCATCTATAGGTAGTAAGGAGAGGTGATTTTTAAAGAGTATTGCTACACCCCCCCTCCTCTTTTGTTCAGTCAGTCATTGCGTATGATACTATACCCTGGTGGTAGAAATTCACTACTGAGGGTTCTGGTTTTATCCATGCTTCTGTAATAAGTACAATGTCAGGTGAATATATAGAGAGATTGGCATGCAGATCTTGAATTTTGTTATTAATACTTCTTATGTTAATGTTTAAGAGTAGGATGTCGGATTTGTTTCTAGGTGGAATGGTAGTTGATGGCTATGATAATTGTCATTAGCCAGTAGAAGTGAAGGTCAGAGATCCAGACACAATCAGCTGCTAACCACAGTACTATGGAGATGGTGAATGTGCTCTGTGTATTACAGGAAAACATGTGCTAAGTGCACAATGTCATGGAGAATAGGGACATGGAGCACACAATGCTGTTGAAGTCACTGGTGACACATGCTGCCTCCATAGGTGCTTCTGTGAGACACATTGTCACTACCATCTGGTCTGCCTCCACTGCTCATATCTTCTATGAATGTGGGGTGGTCAATCACATACCTTCCCAAGTCAAGCTACACAAGACTGTTTAAGATGGCATTGCTGTCGCCTATGGACACACTACCTGTCATTCCTGTCCCTATGCATTCTGTAGGTCATGACAGTGATGCCCTTCCAGTTCAGTACCTAGCATGTCTCATCAGACTACGTATGCACATTTCCATAGTTGTGCTCCTTCCGTGCTGCCTCTCTTGTTTCAGTTTCTCCACTCATTCCCCCGTCGTGGAAGAGTGATCTTACAATTCACAGCTTGTTTCAGTTTCTTTTTGGGACCTTAAGGACATCTAATAAACTGACACTGCATTAACACTGATCTGAGATGTCTGCAACCATTGAAAATAGTTTAGTAGACTTCTTTGATACTTTAGTGTCTCAGTAAAGTTTCCTTTTAGTCAATCCAAACTGTGTTTTTATTTTTATTTACCTAGAAAATACAAGTGTTCAAAGTGTTTGTGTGTCTAGTAGCAACATACCAAGACTCACTCCTTCTTAGGGGAAGAGTATGATACCATGCATTGCCATATGTTCCAATGTTTCAGTCTGGCTACCTAAATATTCAGGAAGAATAAGCTCCATGTTGATTTTACATCTTGCAAGATGGTATTTGTCCAGAGTATTTGTCCTTTATAAGCTTTAAGATTGCTGCTGATACATGGTAGAAAAAGCAAAGCACCTGGAAAGTAGACATTTCAAATACCAGTCTAAATATGTCATCACAAGTAGTTTCATTAGCCCCCTCTTGAATAGCCTATGACTGGCTGTGCTTTGAGTCTGTGAATGAGAATAGAACCATCACAGGTACACCCCCCAAAATACCTTAGGAGGTGCATGTTAGGATACCAGGAATATCCATCCTGTCACTGACATGCCAGTACTCTCCACAACTACCATGTACCTACAAAGAAGTTGCTTAGATCACTGGACACATGCTCAGAGGTGATATTCAAAACCAAGGACTTTTGTATTCAGACATCCCTCCAGTTCTGCAGGTCTGAGTAACACAGACTAAGGACAATACACTGGGGATTCCAAATGATCACAGGCCTGGGAATTAGACACAAGACAGATATCTGATGTCTGGTGGAATCTGTCCTTAATGATCCAGGAGTACAACATTAAGGAATATTAGCAGGCCTTGCACTGGACACACCAGTTCTCATTCAACTTTTTGTGAGTGCATTCCTGACTCTTGGTACCTGTATCCTCATCACTGGTGTTCACTTCTTGCTAAAAGCTGCTATAATATTTTCTGGTAATAATACTGACAAAATGAAAATGGATGCTAAATCACTTTTAAGATGTACAGAAGCTTCTCTTATTTCACACTTACACAAATTAGGGGGAAACTTTTCCCTAGTTCAGCAACCTCCCTAACACTTGCTGTATGGTCCTTTTCAATGAAGATGTGCAACACCATGAAGGACTGGCCCAACAGCTGTTATGAATGCTAATGAGGCATTCTGGGGGAGAGGCATATACTAATAAGCCAAGTGTTCTCTCCTCAGGACTGCCTCCAGGAAGATAACTGCATGCTAGGTGATTCAAGAAATCATCTGGTGGTGAAGACCAGCACTGTGCCCCCCCCCCAACACCATGTCATGGTAATGAACACAGCCAACTACATATCATAATCATGAGGGTGGAGGGGATACTGTAAACCACTAGACCACCAGGGATTACTGCTATCAGAAATGCCATACTGGCACCAACAGCAGTATGGGGACTGTGCAGGGGGTGACCACTAGACCAGCATGGATGACTGTTAAAGTTACATACCAACACCAGTGTCAGTATGGGGGTCAGGGGGTGGGCAACCACCAGGTCACCAATGATAACTCTTAAAGTGCGTGCTGGCACCAATGGCTGCAAGGAGATCGGTGTGGGGGAAGCACTAGACCACCACAGATAATTTTTAAAGTGCCATAGTGGTACCAGCGGCAGTAGAGGGAACCATTAGACACCAGTGATAGCATAAACTGAATTGCTGTAATGGTACTAACATCACAAAAGTAATCAGGGGCAGGGGGGGGTGCACTACACCACCAAAGATTACTGAGAGGTGTGCTGTGATGGCACCTCAACATTCATGGGGTTGGGGGAAATGGGAGGGCAGACAGGTTAGGGATAGGTATGGGGATTGTGGCATGTGTGTCTGTGTGTGCTTATGTTGAATGTACTTGTGTGTTTGTCAGAATGACTGAGAGGGAAGGAATGCCACTACCTACACAAGCAGCATTTTACTACCATGATGCATGGGTCAGCAAAGCTTTGCATGTTATGGTAGCAAATGACATTCAGAGACATGCAAATTAGCCAGTAATGATGTCTTACCTCATCACATTTAACATGTCTCTGAATTGCAAATGGGTACATTGTGGGAGAAAGGCTATTTTGCATGAACTGTATGGCTTGTACTAGGTACTTTAATGAATTCCTGGGATTCTGTCCTAAATGGTTTAATAAGAGATGAAATTGAGGATATTTGATAGGCTGTTTTAATGATTAATTACTTTTCCAGTGCTATTGGATATTTTAGGAGAATATAGTCTGAAAATCCTATTTAAACCTGTTGATTTAATACTGAGTAATTCATGCGATGGATGAGTGAAACTAAAGTATTAGGAAATTAAAAATACACTGAATAAAGATGACTTTTTTTGTGGTGCACCGGTGACTGTTGTAATTTTATTGCTTTGGTCATATTTGTTATTTAAATATTTATTAAAATACCATTCTAGTCATGGATTTGTCAAATGATATTTAGACATTACTGAAGTCTACAGGAGAACAAGATGTAGGGAATGATTCATTTTCACAATGAAATTTACAGTTATCCAAAAATTGGGGAGGTTTTTTTGAAAAAAAATCTGTGTGGAACAATGAAAGCTTAATATGAAATATGGAAATATTTGCTTTGTTGAGGATGAGAAATTGTGTGAAATTAGAAGTAGCACTAAGGGGCTTGAGGTCTTTTAAGGATCCAACTTCCCCTTTTAATGAATTTCAGAAGGAATGCAAAATGGGATAGATACAAGTTGCCAATGTTTGTGCCATAGAATTAACAAAAATATTAATTCACTGAAATAGTACAGAGGATCGTGATTGAGTCTACGATTGTAACCATATTATGTGATCGAGACATGGATGCCAAGAAATTAACCTCAACAGCAAATCTGGAGAGTCGAATCTTGGCACCCATGTCGAGAAAAGACAATAATAGTTAGAAACTGGTGAGACCGTATCATAATTCTTTGGAGTGTATGGAGTTTTATCTACTTCGTGTATTGCCAGTCACTGAAAAAAAGGGCAAAGTGTTTTACCCGCTTTGAAAGCCAGTAAAGCACTTAGCGCATGCTGTTGCACAGGTGGCATGCTCATATTTCATTTCTTTACGAATTCTGGAGAGACAGGTTGACAAAGGGGGAAGTAAGGGACAGTTTTTAAATATTGCTCAGTTTAGTTAAAAACTGACTTATAAATCGACTGACTGTAATGTTCTGCAGAAAGAATGAAAATATGAGGCAGGATATTCAGAGACAGTTGAGACAGAAATAATGTCCCTTGTGTGAGACCCAACTGCATTAGCACTTAGGAGGTATGTAACAATTGTTACACAACTCCAAAAGTACTGTTACTGTCAGGTCTCATGCTACAGTAATGCTTTACAGATTTAGCTTTTTCCCAAATTTGGAGCATAATCATGGCATTCCATGCAATGCAAACAATTGCACAGGCTTGCAGATCATTATCATCATCATCATCATCAGCCCCTTTTCCCATTGTTTTCTACATGGGGTCAGGGTATCATGTTAACTGTTGCCAACTCTCTTGATTCAGTGCCACAATCCTGCCTTCTTCAACATTCATGCCTGACTGTTGCAGATCTTCTTTCACACAATCCACCCACCTCTTTGCTGGTAGCCCTTGCTTCCTCTTACCTTCTTCCTGTTTGTCCCAAATCTTCCTCACCAGATTGTCTTCTGCTTTTCTGCACATGTTCAAAACACCATAATCTGTTCCGTTTGATCTTTTATGCAATTGGAGCTACTTTGGCTTCTGCTCTTATGTCCTCATTTGTTCGTCTGTCCCACAGTGTGCATCCTACCACCTTTCTCAGGCACTTCATTTCCATCACCTCTAGCTTCTTCAGCTGTTCTCCCTTTACTGCCCAGATGTCTGTACCATACAGTAGTACTGGTCGCACCACTGTCTTGTACACCTTACTTTTTAGCTTGTTTGGCATTCTTCTGTCATAGACTACACCTGACACTCTATGCCAGTTGGCGGAGCCCCTCTGATTCTAGCTTTGACTTCCTCATTCAGACTTCTCTTCTCCTTAACGCCCCTCGCAGATACTTGAAGCTGTTTATCTTTTCCACTTTCTTCCTTTCTATCTCTATTATCAGCTTCTTTTGATTTCCCCAATTTTCTGCCATTACCACCATCTTATCTGTGCTTAGTTTCATCCCATGTGCATTCAAGTTTTGCATTCCATTCTCCTATCCATTGCTGAAGTTCTAGCTCAGAGTCCGCCTGCAATGCCACATCGTCTACATACAGCAGCTTTGTTGATCTGTCCCCTCAGACCTGTCTGCTAATGTAGGCCATCACCAGTATGAACATCAGTGGGCTCAGTGCTGAACCCTGGTGTACATCCACTCCCTCTGGGAACCCCTCTGTGAGGCCGAACACTGTTCGTACTTGAGTCATTAGGTCCTTGTATATAGCCTGCTCTAATTCTTCCAATCTTTCTAGGACTTCAAACCACTACAGTACTGTTCACATCAGCTTTCTTGGTACATTGTTGTATGCTTTCTCCATGTCTGGGAATGCTCAGTTGGACTCTCTACTCATCTCTAGCTTCCTCTCAAGTATCTGTCTCACTGTAAACATCGGGTCTGTTGTGCTGCATCCTGATCTGAATCTGAACTGCTTATTTTCCATCTTAATTTTTACTACTCTGTCTATCCGTTTATCAATCACCCTCTCCAGAACTTTCAAGCAATGTGATAGGAGTTTGATGCCTTTGCACTGCCAACAGTTGTGGATGCCCCCTTTATTCTTGTACAGTGGCACAAGTATGCTTATTCTCCCATCATCTGAGATACACCTCTCTCTCCACACTGCTGTTAGTACCCTCAGGAGTCATTTCTCCCCTATCTGACCCAGCATCTTTATCATGTCTGCTGTGACCTCATCTGAGCCTGCTGCCTTCCCTGACTTCATTTTCCTTAGTGCTCTTCTTACTTCTTCTAGGGTGGGTTGCTATTCTTCTGTCATTGTAGGCTGTTTCTGGGGGGGTCTATATCATATCATCAAAAACGCATGATCTCGAACGGCGAAAACATCGAATCTGAATCACCTAGAGCCATATTTTTACACCACTGAGTGGCTAGCCCTGCCACAGTGCTTAGTCTGTCATCCATTTTCTCCTATCTTGAGGATACTGTGCACCACAATAGATGCCCATAGCAGTTTGTCTGTACAATTCTTCCCCCTATAGGGCACCATGTAGAGCACAGGCCTGCAGGTGAGATTAAAAGAACTGCCAGATGGTTAGAGAGTAATATCACCAGTATAAAACCTGAGTCACTACATAGAAAACTCAGCAAGAAATTACTAAAAATGGAACATGAACTACTGACTTTTAAGTTGAAGAACCTGAAAAGGGATTTATAAGACTATAAAAATAATTCAGCATTTTGTTGTATGAAAAGAGACAGTAGTGGCAATGTAAAAGGGAATTCAGGAAGTGGTACAATCATCATCATCCACCCCAGTATCAGAATTCCACATCAAATCCATTTAGATGTTGGACCAAGGGCTAAAGTGATATTTTCAACAAATATTCTACCAGCAGCTGTCTCACACCAAATGGTGAATTGTAACATCACTCCTCCACGATGGAGGAATGAGTGAAGAAACAGAAACAAACTGTGAATTGTAACATCACTCCTCCACGACGGGGGAACGAGTAGAGAAACTGAAACAAACTGAATTGTAACATCACTCCTCCATGATGGGGGAACGAGTAGAGAAACTGAAACCAACTGTGAATTGTAACATCACTCCTCCACGATGGGGGAATGAATGGAGAAACTGAAACAAACTGTGAAGTGTAACATCACTCCTCCATGATGGGGGAACGAGTGGAGAAACTGAAACCAACTGTGAATTGTAACATCACTCCTCCACAATGGGGGAACGAGTAGAGAAACTGAAACCAACTGTGAATTGTAACATCACTCCTCCATGATGAGGGAATGAATGGAGAAACTGAAAAAAACTGTGAATTGTAACATCACTCCTCCATGATGAGGGAATGAATGGAGAAACTGAAACAAACTGTGAATTGTAACATCACTCCTCCATGATGGGGGAATGAATGGAGAAACTGAAACAAGCTGTGAATTGTAATATCACTCCTCCATGATGGGGGAACGAGTAGAGAAACTGAAACAAACTGTGAATTGTAACATCACTCCTCCACAATGAGGGAACGAGTGGAGAAACTGAAACAAACTGTGAATTGTAACATCACTCCTCCATGATGGGGGAACGAATGGAGAAACTGAAACAAATTGTGAAGTGTAACATCACTCCTCCATGATGAGGGAATGAATGGAGAAAATAAAACAAATTGTGAATTGTAACATCACTCCTCCACGATGGGGGAATGAATGGAGAAACTGAAACAAACTGTGAAGTGCAACATCACTCCTCCGTGATGGGGGAACGAGTGGAGAAACTGAAACAAACTGTGAATTGCAACATCACTCCTCCATGATGGGGGAATGAGTGGAGAAACTGAAACAAACTGTGAAGTGTAACATCACTCCTCCATGATGGGGGAACGAGCGGAGAAACTGAAACAAACTGTGAATTGTAACATCACTCCTCCATGATGGGGGAATGAATGGAGAAACTGAAACAAACTGAATTATAATATTACTCCTCCACGATGGGTGAACAAGTGGAGAAACTGAAACAAACTGTGAAGTGTAACATCACTCCTCCACGATGGGGGAATGAGTGGAGAAACTGAAACCAACTGTGAATTGTAACATCACTCCTCCATGATGGGGGAACGAGTGGAGAAACTGAAACAAGCTGTGAATTGTAACATCACTCCTCCATGATGGGGGAATGAGTGGAGAAACTGAAACAAACTGAATTGTAATATTACTCCTCCACGATGGGTGAACAAGTGGAGAAACTGAAACAAACTGTGAAGTGTAACATCACTCCTCCATGATGGGGGAATGAGTGGAGAAACTGAAACCAACTGTGAATTGTAACATCACTCCTCCATGATGGGGGAACGAGTGGAGAAACTGAAACAAGCTGTGAATTGTAACATCACTCCTCCATGATGAGGGAACGAGTGGAGAAACTGAAACAAGCTGTGAATTGTAACATCACTCCTCCATGATGGGGGAATGAGTGGAGAAACTGAAACAAACTGAATTGTAATATTACTCCTCCACGATGGGTGAACAAGTGGAGAAACTGAAACAAACTGTGAATTGTAACATCACTCCTCCATGATGGGGGAATGAGTGGAGAAACTGAAACAAACTGTGAATTGTAACATCACTCCTCCATGATGGGGGAATGAGTGGAGAAACTGAAACAAACTGTGAATTGTAACATCACTCCTCCATGATGGGGGAATGAGTGGAGAAACTGAAACAAACTGTGAATTGTAACATCACTCCTCTACAATGGGGGAATGAGTGGAGAAACTGAAACAAAATTAATTGTAACATCACTCCTCCACAATGGGGGAACAAGTGGAGAAACTGAAACAAGCTGTGAATTGTAACATCACTCCTCCATGATGGTGGAACGAATGGAGAAAGTGAAGCAAACTGTGAATTGCAACATCACTCCTCCATGATGGGGGAATGAGTGGAGAAACTGAAACAAACTGTGAATTGTAACATCACTCCTCCACAATGGGGGAACGAGTGGAGAAACTGAAACAAACTGTGAAGTGTAACATCACTCCTTCACGATGGGGGAATGAATGGAGAAATTGAAACAAACTGTGAATTGTATCATCACTCCTCATGATGGGGGAATGAGTGGAGAAAGCATGACCAACAAAATGAATTTAGGACTCTCTGCCAAAGAATATGGGCTAAATAAGGTACATTTTACAAATGAAATTTACTCTTGAATTACTATGGACAGACTCCACCAGACATCAAATTACTGTTTTACCTGCCAAACTTAAAAATTACTACATTTATGTAGAAGAATGAGGGAAAAAGTGACACAGAAAAAATCAATCAGTAAAAATTAAGAGAAAATTCTAGCCAAGCTAGAATTTCCACTGAGTGACCCCTCAAACCTCTTGTATTAGAGGCACATGGGATATATGCAATTATACCATGACCCCACATTAATATTCCAAAACGTGCACGCTGATTGGCCAGCTTGCACATTGTAAATAGACTTATACTAATGGAAAAAGGTCCGGTCGCCCGGACTTTTTCCATTAGTATAAGTCTCTTTTAAAACACTGTCTCGCTATGTTAAAAGAGTTTAACATAGCGACACAGGTTTAAAAAAAGCAACGGAGATCTCTGTTGCTTTTTTTAAAGCTGTCTCGCTATGTTAAACTCCTTTAACATAGCGACACAGTGTGTAAAAAGCAACAGAGATCTCCGTTGCTTATTTTAAAGCTGCCTCGCTATGTTAAACCCATTTAACATAGAGAAACAGTAAAAAGCAACGGAGATCTTGCTTTCTCCGTTGCTTTTTTTTTAAACCTGTCTCGCTATGTTAAATGGGTTTAACATAGCGAGACAGCTTTAAAATAAGCAACGGACATCTCCGTTGCTTATTTTAAAGCTGCCTCGCCATGTTAAACCCATTTAACATAGAGAAACAGTAAAAAGCAACGGAGATCTTGCTTTCTCCGTTGCTTTTGGCCACAGCTCTGATGTACTGCATAGGGATGCGCAGTACATCAGAACTGCCGCGGATACCAGACAGCTGCAGAAGGGCAGCAAAGAGGCATTATACAATGCCATTATTTAAGAAAAGTAATTATTTCTTTTCTTAAATAATGTCATAGTATAATAGCAATAACCCACTTCTGGGTGTGGGTAATGCGGGATTTACCCACGGTTGCCTTTGTTTGGTCACTCGGGCTTCACCCTCGGGACCAAACCATGCCAACCGTGGGTAAATCCTGCATTACCCACACCCAGGTGTGGGTTATTGCTATAATGATCCTTATGAAAATCGGGTGTTTCAGCTATATGGTGATTTTGAATGCCTATGACTTTTTTAAGTTGTTTAATGGACAATTTCAAACCAATAAAGCCAAACTCAACTAGTTCTGCCCCTTAAACCTCTTGTATTAGAGGCACATGGGATATATGCAAATGACCCTTATGAACATCAGGTGATTTCAGCTATATGGCGATTCTGAATACCCATGACTTTTTTCTTTTAAGTCATTTAATGGACAATTTAAGGCCAATAAAGCTAAACCCCACTAGCTGTGCCCCTCAAACATCTTGCATTAGAGGCACATGGGATATATGCAAATGACCCTTATGAACATCAGGTGTTTCAGCTATATGGCAATTCTGAATGCCCATGAGTTTTATTTTTATTTTTAAGTCATTTAATGAACAATTTCTATAGAAGGGAAGGATAAAAGAGTACAACTTAATCTTCAATGTTTCAATAACTTACATGTTGTTGTTTATCAGGGTATGTAGTTTCTAATGTCTAGGTGTTTGTTTTATCAATGAGTATAAAGTTTCTACAAATGAATTTTCCAAAATGGCACAAACTGTGTTGTGACAAAGGAAGATACTGCCAGGATTTTTTAAACAATTATATGTCATTTGTGAATATCAACATGATCTATATAAGATGATTGTGTTACAAATGTATTAGAAATGTATGTCATATAAGATGGTTTGTACAGACGTGTGCTGAAGAGATACTTTGTGGAGTGCTTCTGCTTGAAATGTATCCACAGTGTACCCTACTGGAAGAGAACAGAAATTTGCCTGCACTATTGTAACTGTTTAAATATGTATATGTTACAGTGGAAACTGGAATACAGGAAGTTAACTTCAGTCCAGCAAAACTTCAGAAAAATAGCTGAAATTAAATTACTCTATGCAGCTACACACACAATGTCTGTGCTGAGAAGCTTTCTGTGTTGTCTTTGGAGTGAACTAATTACTACAATTGTTTTATGACTTCCAGCATAAAGATCTGAGGTCTATGTATTTTCACAGGTAGATGCTAAATACTGTTAGCTGGGGGTTTCAGCAATGATGTAATTCTGCAACCTACGCCAGCAGTAATATTTGAGATATTAATTTAAGAAGTCTCTTAGAGAGACACAGCATTCTGAATTCTGCCTTGGACCTGACAACAACTAGAAGATCCATTCACATCTTCCTTGCTCTTAAGTAAATTAACTGTGGTATAGTAATTCTCTTAGATTCAGTCAGGAATAAATTGAAGCATAGTTTAGATGTTTTTCTTTATTTATTTGAGACTGTTCTGCAATGTTGTTTTAAATATTTCCTGTGGTTTTGAACTCTGATGTCACTGTGAATATATACTGAGTATTTTCTTGTTCTTTTATTATTTATTATTAAATATATTTAAACCTTTCATTGTGGCTGCATGTCCTCCCTGCGGTCGAGTGAATTTAAAGACATGCAGGTAGGTGCGAGCGTGTGTGGCTGTTCCTTCTTTGAAGGTTGGGCACTGGGCTGGTAACTTGACACCGTAAAAATTCACTGCCAGTCATTAGCGGACCGGAGATCCGCTGTGGCGACTCCTAACTGGAAAAAGCGGAAAGACAGTTTATTGTGGCTAATCTTTGTTAGATATTTAAGTTCTGACAGGACTTGCATATTTATTTGGTGACCCTGTGGGCCACTCCTAATAGCCTTGCTCTTGGTCAAACTACCATTTATATAAATATTAATATTACACAGTAAGATTGGGCACACTTTGTTAAGGACCTTAAAGTAGCTGATAAGAGTTGGCTGGTGGTAGTGATAACGAACACATAGTCTGGGCAAAAGGGGACATAGCTAGTAAACCTGTGGTGTGTGTGTGTGTGTGTGTGTTTGTTTTGTGTGTGTGTGTGTGTGTGTGTGTGTGTGTGTGTGTGTGTGTGTGTGTGTGTGTGTGTGTGTGTGTGTGTGTGTGTGTGTGTGTGTGTGTGTGTGTGTGTGTGTGTGTGTGTGTGTGTGTGTGTGTGTGTGTGTGTGTGTAAATCAAACCTCAAAGAGTGTGTGAGTCAACTACTTGGTCAGGGACACGAAGCACTGGTTGGACAGAGAGGGTGCTGGAGGTCTTGATTTGGCCACTTAGCTGAGATCTCAACTCTATAGCTGTTCCAATGGGGAGTCTTATTGGGACTCTGGAGAAAGAGGGAGAAACCATCCCTGGACTGGCTGTGGTCTCTGTGTGCTCTTAATGGAAATTGCACTTGATGCAGAAAGCTGCATCTGGAAATACTGTGTGTGTACCTATCATCCTCCCAGTATATGCCCCCCTACTGTTGCCAGTGGTGAGGATTGAGGCTTCTTGATTACTGGTCCAGTGGTGGGTCATCACATATGCATAGATCCATTAGACTGATTAGAAAAATATATTTGAGATTCTGTTTTTCCTTGGAAGTTTTCTGTGTTGTCCTTGGAGTGAACTAATTACTTCAATTGTTTTATAACTTTCAGCATCTGCCAAACATCCAAGGTCTATGTATTTTCACAGGTAGAGGCTAAATACTGCTAGCTTCCAGCAGTGAGAGTTTCACCTGTGATAGAGTCAAATGACAAACAATTATGTCATTCTGCAACATATCCCAGCAGTAATATTTGAGATATTAATTTAAGAAGTCTCTTAGAGAGACACAGCATTCTGTATTCTGACTTGGAACTGACAACAGCTAGAAGATCCATTCACCACTTCTGCCATACTCTTAAGTAAGTTAACCAGTGTATAGTAATTCTCTTAGATTCATTCAGTAATATAGTGAAGCATAGTTTAGATGTTTTTCTTTATTTATTTGAGACTGTTCTGCAAAGTTATTTTAAACATTACCTGTGCTTTTGAACCTCAAAGACTGTTTGTGTCAGCTACTTGGGCAGGGACACGAACCACTAGTTGGACAGAGAGGGTGCTGGAAGTCTTGACTTGGGCACTCAGCTGAGATCTCAACTCTATATCTGTGCCAGTGAAGAGTCTTACTGGGTATGTGGAGAAAGAGGGAGAAACCATCCCTAGACTGACTGTGGTCTCTGTGTGCTCTTAAGGGAAACTGCACTTGATGCAGAAAGCTGCATCTGGAAATAATGTGTATGTACTTGTCATCCTCTCAGTGTATGTCCCCCACTGTTGCCAGTGGTGAGGATTGAGGCTCCTTGATTACTGGTCCAATGGTGACTGGTCAAAACCAGCCATGGACTGACTCTGGTCTCTGTGTAATCTTAAGGGAAATTGCACTTGATGCAGAAAGCTGCACCTGGAAATACTGTGTGTACCTGTCATCCTCCCAGTGTACATCCCCTCACTGTTGCCAGTGGTGAGGATTGAAACTCCTTGATTACTGGTCCAGGGGTGGAAAGTCACATTTATTGGTTGGCAGTGGTGGGAAGACCACATCACATATTGGGATTCAGTGGTGTGGATATTGAACTCCTGTATTTTGTAAACAGTGGTCACTAAAAAAGGTGTTTGTACTCTCAAGCAGCCATTCAGTGAACATTCAGAGTTTCATATCACAAAAGTTTTATTTATTTTTTGTTAGCTTAGTTAATCAAGGAGAGCATGCAAGGATATCATCGGTGGAGTATGGCAAGCTGACAAGGAGACAGTTGGCTGAGATGTGCCAAGCCAAAGGACTAGTGCATGCCAACCTGACTAAAGCAGAAATTATTGTAGCCTTAACAACTACATCACAGACCAGCAACCAGGAGGACAACCAGACTGGCCTTGGGGATGTGTTAAAGTTGTTTATTAGAGTGTTTTAAGTTAATACCTGAATCTTATAGAAAAATGTTTCATGAGCATAGGTGCAAAGCAGATGAAAGTGTGTGTGTGAATATATTGCTCAGGTAAGCACTTATTTTCATAGATGGGTGAGTGGGTGTCAGGTCACCACTTTTGAAAGGCTGGCAGACCTTTTGGTGAAGGAGCAAGCCCTTAGCACTTTGCCTAAGGACATGAGAATCTGGTTAGCAGATAAGGAATGTCAAAAAAAGAAAAATCCACTGTAAACCACGTAGCACCAAACTGGAGTCAAATACTTTAATATGCAACAACTTTGTAGTTTCACTTAAAAGCTTCGTCAGGCACATAACCATTTAAAACATTCACTAAAGCCATTTAAATAGATAAAAATCACATGGTAAAAATCATATGGTAAAGGTCATATGGTAAAAGTCACATGATAGAGGTCACATGATACTAATCACATGATACAATTACACCCTCTGATGTAATTCTCTCAGATAGGGCTTTAAAGATACAAATTCATTTAAACCTGGTAATATATGCGCTCTAAGTTGCAAAATCCATCTGTATTCCTCTAATTCAGTACGTTGAATAATATCACCACCACATAGGGATTCATTAACTTGAAATAAAATCATAAATTTAAAATAGTGTGTGTTGCCTGCTTTATAAATATGCCTATATAATGCATTTTTGCTAAGTTTCCTATTAATTTCAGCGAGATGACTACTAATGTGATCTTTCAACCTTCTATTGTTTTTTCCCCACATAATATGCATCACATAACTGGCAAGTAGCTAGGTATATAATATTCCTAGAATCACAATTGCCAAACACTCATACATTAAATATTTTGCCATTGACTGGATGGGTAAAACTTTTATCAGTAAGTAATAATGTTAATAAAGTTAGAAGATGCATGCTAACTTATAATCAAGATATAAAGGCTAAGGCCATTATTAATAAGTACTGGTCCATTTTGTCTGCAGTACCAGAGATTAGGAATTCTGTAGGTGATAAACCAACCTTTGGTTACAAAAGATGTATTAATTTAAATAATAAACTATGTTATAAAGAACAACCACAAAGTATTATATATTTTAAGACAAATAAAGTAGGAACACATTGATGTAACAAATGTGTGCACTGTAGTAGTATTACTTTGCTAAACTATAACTATATTGTGGGGCTGCTTAGAGAAAATTGGTCTGACATCAATATCACATTCTTGAATTGTTATAGCTCTAGTGTTATTAACAACTGTAGTATTATAACTCCTACATATAAAATCTTGTGCTGTATTATTTAATTGTAACAACATATAATTATCTCCAGTATCCAGTCTAGCGACAAGCTTCATTTGATTATCAACAACATTTTTAAATATAAAAGGTGGATGCATACTAGTGCGATACAGATATGTATTTCTTTTAACAGGTTTCTTATATAACCTAGTTTCAGGGCTGCCCAAATGTGATTTATATGAAGTAATATCCAGAAAATTAACCTGTTGCAATGATGTTTCTTTCTTAAATTTTTAGGAATTCAGTACATGCATTCAATGAGTTAAAAAACAGGTCGAATTATTCTAGAGTACCTGTCCATATGAGAAACAGGTCATCCACAAATCTACGGTAAAAAACAATCTTGGCATATAAAGAACTAGATAGAATGTCTTGTATCTCCCACATAAACATAACAATATTTGCATATATATTTTCTACAGGTGTGCCCATGGCAACACCTGTAATTTGTTTTGTTTGTTGTGTTTGAAATATAAAAATGTTATTATCTAGTATGATATGTAACAAGTTACACAAATCAAGAGCCTTAGCCTCATCCATTTGTGCATATTCCAGTAAAAACGTTTGATACTGTCAATGCTGAAATCATTGGGGATGCACGTAAATAATGAGTTAAAATACAAAGTGAGAAAATATAATTACAAATGACCTTATTTTCTGCCCACATGTACAATTTTTTAAGAAAATGTGAAGTGTCTTTAATAATAGTATGCACTAAATGTATATATTTCTTTAACTGAAAGTCAACATATTTTGAGATGGGCTCTGTGACCCATCCCCTAGCTGAGACAATTGGTCTCAGGGGTGGTTTTGTTTGCGACTTGTGAAGTTTAGGTATTCCATAAATAAGGGGTGTAGTGGGTGAAACAGTAGTAATATAGTCAAACAAATTAAAATCTATACGACCTTTATGATACATGTCATACAAATCTTTACCAACCTTTTCAATAATATTTGTCCGATCAGATTTATTCATTCTCTTATAATCTTTGGCATTTAATATCTCTTGCATGGTCAAAATATAATAATCAGTATCAAGTTAAACAACCCCACCCCCTTTATCAGCATTTTAATTACTATTTGATCATTATTAATTAAAGACTGAATAGCTTTATATTCTTCATTATTTAAATTATGAAAGTGCTGCTTCCTTTGCTGCTGATGCATTAAGTGTATATGCTCAACAGCACTTTGAAATGCATGTGTCACAGGGTGAAGATTAGGCATAAAAGTGCTCTTCCTTTTCAGCCCAAAATTATTATGATCATTTTCAGCACCAAATAATATATTCAAGTTTAATGACCTAACAAAATATCTAATTTCAGTAATAGTTTGAGAAACGTCAATTGTAAAAGCAGGAATGAATGTAAGCTCTTTTTCAAGAACTAATTTTTCAAAAATAATAAGTTCATACCTTGAGAGGTTAAAGACAAGTTCAGAAGTAAAGTTTAAGCTTTGTCCTGATTGGGACATTGGAATTGCCTTTTCCATGTCCAATACTTGGTGTTATAACTCTTTTTCCACTTGCACTATTGTGTGAAAGGGAGCAGTGCATGTGTTAACACTGGAAAATTCAATAGATCAAGTGTTGAAATGATGTTAGAATCCACAAGTGTGACGGAACGTGTGACCGGTAAATTATCAGCTTTCTGCTTCTGCTCTTCCAGATGAACCTGACATATAAGGGAATACCTTTCTCACTGTATAGAACAGAAGCTGAAGCAACATGAGTATCCAGAGTAGGTTCAGGCTGAGTATCTGGTGTTTCATTAGATGTCTTTGCTTGCTCGGCCAAGTTGCTTTGATGCAGAAGGGGATTCCTTTTCTTATTAGACCAGACAAAAACCTTCCCAGTTTTAAAGTCACATATGTCACAGCTATAGGGTTAAGATCTCACCCGAGCAGTCAACCCAAAACCTCCAGCACCCTCTCTGTCCAACCAGTGCTTTGTGTCCCTACCCAAGTAGCTGACACACACACTTTGAGATTTGATTTATATACAAACACACACACACTCTTGGGAAAGGCTGGCATGCTTTACTAGCTATTCCCTCTTCTGCCCAAACTAAAAGGTAGTTATCACTGCCATCAACCAGCTCTTTATCAACTACTATATGGCCCATCCCAAAGAGTGACCAGTCCTACTGTGTGATGTTACTATTATCCAAATGGTAAGTATGCCCAAGACTTGCAAGGCTACTTAAGAGTAGCCTGTATAGTGTCACCAAATACATATGCAAGCACTCTAAGAGCTTAAATATCTCTAAACAAACCAGCCACAACTAAAAGATTTAAATATATTTAATAATAAATAATAAAAGAACACGACAATACTCCAACAACCCAACACATTGACAACAGAGTTCAGAATCACAGGAAATATCTTAAAACAACATTTCAGGACAGTCTTAAATAAATACAGAAGACATCTAAACTAATCTTTACTATATTTCTATCTATATCTAAGAGAAATCACTTTTCCCCTAGTTACTTACTATTAGCAAGATGCAGGCAGAAGTGCTGATGAGTGGGATGTTTCTAGGTCCAAAGACAAACAAAAAATGCACAGACTCACTCTCTGAGATAGTTCTTAAATTAATAATACACATTACTGCTGGGTTAGCTTGGATGACATCACTTAGCTGGGATGACATCACTCTTTGTCACCTGCCTCCAGTTCCCAGGCTAACAGAAACTTAGAATTTAGCACCTCGGTGTCAGAGGTATATATCTCTCAGAAGTTTGCCTAGAACAGGAAGTCAAAAAACAGTTAAACACTTTTACATGTGAAACCTAGTAATTATTTCTGTTTCAAGACAATAGGAAACCCTCTAGCTCTAGACATCCTGTCTCTTTGCATTAACTAACTTTTATAGCACAGTCGTAAACAATTTCAACTTATTTTCTTGAAGTTTTGCAAGTTAACTCTGTATGTTCCAAATTCTATTAAAACATATATTTGCCCAGGTATATAGTCTATACACATTTCTGTTCTTTCCCAGTAGGGTTCACAGTCATTACATTCATGAAGCTCAATACATAACATACAGTTCAACACACACTTCTGCATTAGTAGTTTAATATCCACATATAGTTCTCTTACATTTGTAAGATAAGCCTATGGATCATATTAATATTCACAAATTACATATGATTATTTACAAAATTTCAGATAGCTGGGCTGATAGCCTCAGATTTCTCCCCCCTGAAAACTCAAGCTAGTTTTTCAAGTGACCTTGAGAAATGTTGCTTAAGAGGGTTGAGTCTATCTGGGAATATCTTACCCCATTCCCTGTTTTGACACCCCATCTGCTTTAGCATTGCTAACCCCACTGCAGTGCTGCACTATCATATCATATGCTTGCAACCCAAGGCTCTACCTTAGTAACTTGGCATTTTGCTGGCTGGCTCGATGTAGTCATGTTACAGGATTGTGGTCTGTAACTACAGTCAATTTCCTTCCTTACAGATAAGGCTGACATTTCTGCAGTGCCCACACTATGGTTAGGTGGTCCTTTTCTACAGCTGCATAGCATTCCTCCCTGGGTTGGACCGTACGACTGAGATAAACCACCTTTCTGTAAGATATCAACATCATTTGGGGATTCGATGATTGTCCCCATCTTGCAGTCATCAGCAAACTTGGTTAACCAAAGGCCATCTACATTTGTCTTGACATCTGAGAAGTATATTTCAAACTGGAGAAGGCCCAGCATTGAGTCCTGTGGTATTCCACTGGTGACTTGGCATCTTGCTGGATGTGGATTCTCCCACTCTAACATGTGTCCTATCCATGAGCCATTTGGCTATCCATCTGGTGACGTACAGATTTATTCCCAATTTTGTGAGTTTATCTATAATACTGAAGTGGAGTACTATATAAATGCCTTGGCCAGGTCAAGGTAGGCTATATGCACTGTCTTACCCTCATCCATGGACTTAGTGAACTTCTGAAAGAAGTCCAAAATATTGAGCAGACAGGACTTTCCCTTGAAGAAGCTGAACTGGGTTGGGTCTAGAGTGTGGAGATTTCATATGTCATTGTTAATCAGGTTTGTGATTATCCTTTCCATAGCCTTGCATATGAGGCTAGTCAGACTTGTGGGTCAGTAGTTTACTGGGTTAGTTGATAGATATCCCCTCTTGTGCAGAGGGATGACTCTTGCTGTCCTCCACTCTATTGAGACAAAGCCTGTCTGGAGACTGGTTAAATACAGATCCAAGTGGGTCTACTAGGTCAAGTTTCAAGCTATTAAATAGGCACCCTGGGATTCTCTCATGGCCCACTGATGCTGTGTTTCTAGCTTTAGAAAGAGCAGTGACCACCTGTTCTTTTGTAATAACAAGCAAAGGAATGGTAATGGCTATTTCATGGGGAGTGACTGGAGGTGAGCTGAATTTATCAGCCAGTAGGTATGCTATTTCTTCAGGCTTAGTTTAGGTAGTGACATCTACAGCCAACTGAACACATTGTTGAGTGTTTTCCTTAAATCATTAACCCTGAGTACCTTCTCAGAATGCCTTAGTGCTTACCTCCTAGTGCTCTCTGAGATGTTAGAAATGGTATGCTGTTCCACCCGGGTGCCTTCCACAAGCGCCGGTAACTTTCCAGTCAATTTTTAGCTCCAGTTTTAAAAACTAAGTTGAAAAAGTACCTGGACTTTGTCAGGTACCTTCTCAACTTAGTTTTCAGTGTGGAGGAACATAAGGTTCATATTTAAGATTTACGAGAAAATCGTCTTGCCATATCTGTATGTGATCACAGCAAGCTAATTCAGTATGTGTTACAGGAAGCAAGTGGTGGCAGGCAATCAGATTCTTGCAATCCAAGCTGCCACTTGCCTAATACCTCCACCCCCAGACCTAACATTTCTTTGTTCTGCCCCAATAAATAGAGGGTCCTCCAGTACCAATTCCCTTTCTTTTTCTGAGATCTGCTATATTGCTACTGGATCCCTTCTATCTTTTGCAGCAGAACATTTTCTGTGCATGGTTCAGAAGACCAGCGATAAGTCATCCTGCATCTGAGCAGCAGTGAGAAACTAAAAAACAAGTACCGTTCAGCTGCACTGTGAGTGAGATCTTCCTCTTAGATCCAGAATAAGTTAAGAATTGAATTGCACCCATAATGCCTAAATACTATAGCATTTCCTTGTAGTTTCTGCTTTTCAATCAGCCACACACAAAAAAAAAAAAAAACGGCCAGATCCGATAACAACTGTATTAGTAGCTCTTATAGCATTAATATTTGTTACGTAGAAGTAGTAGGAAGTGGAATATTTTTGAGGAAGGACTTTTTTTTGAAGAGAGAACTTGCTTCCGTGCTTGTTCCTTGCATGTACTTCAGTGTCTGGGGAGTATATGAGCCTCTGTCTAACACCCGGTAAAGGACTGTTATTTATTTCACTCTACCTGGATGTACACACTGAAAGGCTTATCCTAAGGTTTAGTGCTTGTCTAGACATTTGTAGTATTGGTTTGTGGAATTTCCATTACCTGTACAGCACATGTTTTTGCCACCTAAGGAATCATTATGTACTCATGGGGCATATTGTGGTTTACGTGATTTGTAATGTATGACTAAGGCTGGCTTATTTAGTAACTTCAATTCTCAGTAATTTGACAGAAAAACAACACATTTTATGGGGAACAGACCATAACTATGAGGCAAACCCGTGGACATTCGAGAGGCATGTAGAGGTATGGCTAGTTGTCTTGGATGGTAACTTCTTCTACTGTGCACAGCTGTAGCAGTTTTCTGTTGCATAAACTACGCAGTATGTTAAATGCTAACGTTCCTGACATACTTTGCAATTACAGCTTGGTGAGTGAGTGGTGCATAAAGGAACTCCGTCTAGCTCAAATAACAAATAGGGAGCAGCTAGAACAATGCCCTTTCTTTTTTCTATTTTGCCTTGCTCAAACAGCAACTTCGGAAACAAGTTTTCCCTTTCTCTTTTATGTAAGACCCTTATCCGGAAGTGTTAACTTTCTCGAACTTGGCTGGTTGTATAAAGTTGTTAGTTTAAGTCCCGCCCTTTTTTTTTTTGTTATACAACTCAGAGTAAGAAAAGTGTCAATGCTTTGCAAGTAAAGATTAGCAGAGGAAGGTTTAACAATTGTATCCTACTGTAAGTGGTTCTTACTCTGTATTTCAGAAAGGTAATGTGGAGATTGGTAAAATAACCTTGACAGTGACCGCATATTTTGTCTGCTGTCCCAAGACATAGTTGGTTTCCATCTTGGGAGCCCACCCTCAATGTTTCAAGGGCAGTGGAGCAGTCATGACAGCAACTGGAAGTGATCCAGACGTGGTCAAATTTTTTTAACTTTTGTGTTTTTTTCAGGCTTTCTGCAGTTATTTCTTCTTCACTGACCAGGAATAGTGAATGCATTTTGCTTCTTCTGATGGATTCGGAAAATCTTTTATGTCTCGATTAATCCCTGACATGTAAAGGATTGCAGCAAGGGATTCTCTTTTCTCAGTTTATCTCAGTTCAGGAACCCTGTAGAATAAGCTTCTAAACATGGTTTGAGGAAGAAGGCATGTAACTCTCCAAATCTGTGCAGCACCCCCCCCCCCTCGCGTTACATGGTACATCAGCAAGCAAGGAGGAACCCACTCCTTATTTCTCTGCAGGCATGGGAGATGTTCCAAGATCTATGCCTCACTCTTAGGGTGGCTTCCCTCCCCCCTCAAGAAAACACTGCGGACAAGCTGAGCAGATTGCAGCTAAAACCACATGTATGTATATTACACTGGAAAATCTTCCTGGATCTGACTACATGGGGGTGTGCCAAAAGTAGACCTTTTCTATTCCCTGAATTGTAGAACACCAAGTTGGAAAGTAGGGCCTTCTCCCTAATTTGGAAAATTATGTGTATAAACACTTTTCTTTTCTCTCCCATTCTTTGGATTCCTAGGGTATTGCAGAATATTTACTCTCTCTGTTTCTTGGACATCCTTGGGTTGACTTGGGTCCTATTTTTCCTTCTTTGTCTACCTTCTTCCCTCTAATCTTCATACAAACCCTCCTCCTCTCCCCTTGATTTGGCTCAGCAACCTGGAGGTGGAGATTGGGTGCCTCTGGAGTGAACCTTTTTGTAAAGGGTGGATCACCCCTCTGTTTACTCATGCTGTGGTGTTTGAGGCAAGAAAAGCCTGAAGATGGTATCTGGTGCTTCCCTGTGATGCATCCCAATTCCTAAGTTGGGTTATGATTAGAGTTCATAAAATTAGTAATATTTCAGTCTTTGTTAGCAGAGTGCTCTTCTCAGTACCTGCAGTGCGCCAAAAATTGCACCCTCCTGTAATTCACATGGTGTTGCATGATAGAAAGCATGTCTAAGTGTGACTGTAAATTCCTTTAATTAGATCTGTTACTCCTACTACTATTGGAACTGTCTGGGTATTTTTCTTCCACATTGCTCTTGTTTCTGCCTGCAAACTCTGGTATTTTACAACTCTGTCTCTATATGTAAGATGCTGTATTAACTGGGTGTAGCAATTTCAGTGATCCTTGGTACTTTTGTCCTTTTTTCATTTAATGCTAAATCTGTTTTTCTCAAATGTATTTTATAACTGTTGGTAATGGGTGGTCCCATGTGATTATTTGTTTGTCTGACATTTACTAACCAGGTGGTGTATGTCAGTCAATATTTTATAAGTATATGTCAGTCAATACTTTATGCATCTCACTACTGGTTGTACCTTTGGAAGTAATGGAAGACATACTTGTGCAACAATGAATGTTGTTTACTTGCTTCTTGCTTCACTTATACCTGTTTGTAAATAAGGAAAATTGTAGACAGTCAAAATAAAGGGCCTCTGATCACTTCTGGAATGAAAAGTATAGTGCATTATTTAGATATTCAAAAAGTTATAAGTTCATAGGTGTGCACTACACTAATGACCACTGGGTTTGGTTTCTTGTGTCATTATTGATTCCCATGATTCTTTCCATGGCTTTGCATATGAGACTAGCAGGACTTATGGGTGTCTAGATGGCCCGTTTTGTTCATACTTTGAAATGTTACTGAAAGGTTGTTTGTGGAAATATTGTAGAAATATCTCATTCTGGTGCTTGTGCAAACATTAACATTTTACTGAAGGGGGGTGCTTGGGTGAATGTTTCATTTTGGTGCATGTACATACCAGGAACTGTTACTGAAGGGTCGTATGGGGAAATATTTCACTCTGGTGCTTGCGCATGCATCAACATTTTATTGAAGGGGTCGCTTGGGTGAATGTGTCATTTTGTGGCATGTGTATACCTGCACGTACTAATGAAGATGTTACTTGGAGAAATAATTAATTTGTGTATCAGGGAAGTGCTTGTGCATACATGGTCAGACTGCTGAAGTGCCCGCTGGGCAAAATGGTGTATTGTGTGATTTTTGGTGCTTTTGCACATACAACACAAACAACTGATGGGTTTACTGGGGAAAATAATTCATTACTGTGTCAGGGAAAAGCTTTTGCATTACAGGAAAATCCATTTGGCCATTTTATTGTTCTGGGAGCTGGCTTTGTTATACTGATTCACTGGCTTAGTGTAATTCGTAGCATCATTGCCACTATCTTTTCTCTGAGATTATCTATTTGTTAGAATATTGTAGTACGAATATGGTGTAAGAAGCATGGGTTATCTTTGCCTCATGTTTCATAGATGGTTATTATAAAGTTTTTTTTTATGTATCCAGCTTTCAAGTGTGTACTTGAATGAACTGGGAACAAATGAAATGTGACTGGAATGAATATATTAACTTGTGATAAACATGTGCCAGTCTCTCCTTTATTGGCCAAGTCTTTGTCTATTTCTATGAATGAATTCTGCCCTTGCTGTAGTTTAGTTATTTCTTATCTGTTAACAATATGCACATACTGTCTTCAGGAACACTGCTGATAAATAACTCTAGAAATGTTGGAATGCTGATTTTTTTTGCATTGCTCAACCAGATATTTTTGACAATATTTCCGCCTTTTTTACTTGTGTCCTATTGCAACCAGAGGGATGGTTAGGTGAGATAAATGAATTACTACTTTTTGGGGTAATTCTTATATGGAACAACCAGATAAGTTACACATTTGCAACTTTATTTCTCTTTCTGATTTTACTCAGTAGTTGCCTCAGTGAGATAAAGGTTATTACTTGCAGACTACTACCAGCATGGAGCTACTATATATTTTGGGCAATATTCTTGGCTTTGTCGGTCATGTATGGACTTTAGGTGGGAGGAAGGGCTCAGTAATAGAATAATGAGATTATGTTACATAACACCTGCACCAGGTAATATAATGAATGTCTACTCAACAAGTTATGTGCACCAATTATGACCTGTGTCTCAGCATGCAGAACTTTGCAGTAATGATATGCAGGTCATTATCACATTAACAATAAATGCAGTTACAATGTAACACTGAGTCATTCTCACTTTTCTTGTAAAACTATCATCAGTTGTCACTGTTATTCACATAATTAGAAGTCATTATCAGATTAATGAATGCACAAGCCAGATTTGTTTTTTTTTGTCTGCTTGGAATCATTTCAAGCCCCCATCACCACCAACAGTTTCTTTGTGTCATTTTTTTCAATTTGTTTGATACACAGTAATGTACCCATTGTGGTTACATGGATCATATTTTTGTGAACTACTGCAATTGAACATATTATCATGCAGTCACTTTGTCATTGTGTGTGGTCCTCACCAGAACTGGAAACATGCCAATAGCCGACAGGCAGCGCTCAAAGTTAGACGGTTAAAGAATGGGTTCATGCATGGATTGATGCTCAGGGTCGGTGGATCAATAGTTCACCAAAATGAAGATGGCATTGACCTGTTCTTGACTGATCTGCACAATGGCATTATGGCAGCAATGCATGACATACTGGCAGCATGCTCCTAGTGACAAAAGATGGAAAACTACCATGACCAAGTAGGAGCAGTATGGCAAGTGACAGTCTATTATGTTCCATGAAAACCTTTTGCACTACTTAGAACACAGTAAAAGAATTGTAATTGTACCTCTACTAGGGAACATGTCAACATGCTAAGTAATACCTCATTTGAAGAAACTGTTAGTCCTTTCAACATGGTAAAAGAACTGTGTCTGTATGTTGTACACATGTACAAATATCGGATTTTGTTTAGGGCTTAGGTTATGGAAATTATGATTTTTTTTTTATGTTTTAGTAAATAACTTTACTAGGCAGCATATCATTGTGCTAAGTAATAACTCATTGTGAAGACAATGCTAGTCCTTACAACATGGTAAAAGAACTGTGCCCATGGGCTGTATACATTTACAGATATCAGCTTGTTTAGGACTTAGGTTATGAAAGTTATGAATTGTTTTCATATTTTGGTAAATAACATTGCTAGGGAACTTATCAACATGCTAAGTAATACCTCATTTTAAAGACAGTATTAGTGCATCCAACATGGTAAAATAACTGTGTCTGTATGTTGTACGCATGCACAGATATCACAGTTTTTTAGGGCTTAGGTTATGGAAATTATGAATTTTTTTTCATATTTTGGTAAATATCTTTGTTAAGGAACTTGTCAACATGCTAAGTAATACCTCATTTTAAAGACAGTATTAGTACATCCAACATGATAAAAGGACTGTGTCTGTATGTTGTATGCATATACAGATATCACAGTTTGTTTAGGACTTAGGCTATGAAAATTATGATTTTTTTTTCATATTTTGGTTAATAAATCTTTCAGGGAAGATGTCAACATGTTAGGTAAGGCCTCTATTTGAAGAGAATATTAGTCCTTACAACTTGATAAAAGAACTGTGTCTGTATGCTGTACACATGTACAGATATCACATTTTTTAGGGCTTAGGTTATGGAAGTTATTACTTTTTTTCATATTTTGGTAAATAACTTTGGGAGGGAGCATGTTAATGTGCTATGTAATACCTCATTTTGAAAAGACTATTAATAGTTACAACATGGTAAAACAACTGTGTCTGAATGCTTTACACATGTACAAATATCAGATTTTGTTTAGGACTTAGGTTATGGAAATTATGGTTTTTTTCATATTTTGGTAAATAACTTTGCAAGGGTCATGTCAATGTGCCACATAATGCCTCATTTTGAAGACAGTATTACTCCTTGCAACATGGTAAAAGAACTGTGTCTGCATGTTGTACACATGTGCAGATATCACAATTTGTTTAGTCTTGTAGGATTATGAAAATTATACATTTGCAATATTTGTAGTGTCTGTCTGTTATAGGTGATGAGATATTATTCTTTATCAATTATGAAAAATATAATATTGATCATATTTCTGTGAATATCTCAGTAAAGGAGCATCACACAGTAATGGTTAAGGTATCATTTTAAATCTGACATTCAGACCTTCACATTAATTACAAATTGTATGGGTCTACATGGTACATTCACTGAGATATTGTGATTTGTTTTACCAAAAAGGTAAAAAAATATGCATAATATCAGCATTCTTTGGCAAATATTTAATAATGGCTTAAATATGCACTATCAGCATTTACACCATTAGAAAGGTCAGTGTCTGCTGAACAACATTCTCATTTACATTTTTAGTCTAGCTGTTATTTTTAAATAGTTATGAACATTTGTATTCTCTATGGTATTACAAATGAATTATTTGAAAATGAGCTCAGGCTGCACTGTTGTTCCTATGGTGGAAGTAAGCAGGCTGCATTGTATGAGCTGCTCCAGAGTGAATGCGTTAAGATTTCAGATATAACTACAAAAATGCTTTGTGGTTATCCCTTGCTTGGGAGGCTATTTTAGTCTCATATCTAGCTTTTAAAGACTTGATTAGTTCCTGGATTAGCATGTTGAGATTAATAAGTGATTTTTTTCTCTGTTGTGTACCCTCCCACTTACTTCTAAACAGGAATTACTTCCTTCTGGTGTACAGTCTAGTTATATCAGGAGTCCACCAGGGTGGCTTGTTTTTTCTGGCTAGACCTGTGTTTACACAGCTCAATGTTCTACATGTTTTAGTTTTTATATAGGTATGACTACAAGATGTCTCCTTATAAGGATTAGTGAGCATCTTTTGGCCATAAAGAAAAAAGATCTAGTCAACGCTTTGGCCAAACATTCTTTGGTTTGTAATAATTTTAAGAAATTTATTTTTTCAGTTTTAGATTACATTCCATCAGGGGCATTTATGGGTGACATCAAAGTTCTTTTAGAATGTAAAGATTCTCTTTGGCAGTTGCATCTAGGAGCTGATTTTACCCCTGGTTTAAATGAATCTATAAATATGAAGTGTTTTTTATTAATTAGACAACACTAGTGCTGATTTGGTTTTATATAACAAACACACATTTTTTCATAAAAAGTGTTTTGATATTTAATAATTATATAAACACACATAATCATTTTATTTTGTGTGTCTTTAAAAGTTCTAATTTTATATGACATCACGGAACATGTGATTGATTTAAAATGTATAAATTGTATGTGAGTGGATGGATAATCATTTCTGAAGAAGTTCACAAGTGAATAAATGTGAATGAAAGCGCTAGATTCGTGTCCGTACTTTTAAGTCATTGGATTTATCACTGGCATTCTTTTTGAAGTTTGCTGTTTGTGACTGTGTTCGAGTTTCCCAGTTATTAGACCTGTGTTTAGTTTGGTCATGTGCTGCCATTTCTAAGCAGTTGCTTGGTTGTATAGGGCATTTGTGCATACTTCCACATAGACCTCTGTAATTTGGGGCTTAGGGAGAGCTTTAAAATTATCTATGCTATCACTTGATAGGAGGTAATTTGCCTTGGAAAAATTATTTAGGGTTTTAGGGTTGATGGGGTACTGCCATTACATTTATTGCAAAGGACACCAATTTATGATCTGATCTTACCAATGAGACATTAATTTTGGGGGAATGCAACACTCCCACATGTTTGTCAGTACTATGTCAAGGATATTTGTGCCCTTAATGGGAGTGCAGACCAGCTGTACCAGATCATTTGCATTGACAAAATCCAGAAAACTCTGAATCAGCATGTTAGTGGTCATATATGTTTCCTACTTTATGGAGTTGTAGTTAACATTGCCCATAAGTAGTGTGTTGAGCTTAATGATAAGTGATTCTAGGAACTTCAGGCATGCAGAGTGGTTTTCATGGTTCATGGCTTGGGACCTGTAGCTAGTGATGATGTAGTGAGAGATTTTGCCGCTGGTCAGCTGGACATGGAGTAGCTCAAGCAAGTCATCCTGCTTGACCAATCTAGAGGTGTGATTGCTTTTTATGTAAATGGAAACACCTCCTCCTTTTGTTTTGTTTTTTTTTTTGTTTTTTTTTTATTTTTCAGAGGATGGTCTGAATGTGTGATAGGCATTGTAGCCTTGCATTGCTGGTATACTTTCCACAGCCTTGAACCATGTCTCTATAACTGCACAGATGTCAGCATTTTGCAGGGTAAGGAGAGCTTCCAGGGAGTGCAGTTTCTTGTTAAGACCCCTAGCACCGAGCAATAGTAAATTTAGCTTGGCATTAGAAGAATTTGTTACATTGGTAGCCATGTTGGTTTGGCACTGCCTAAAAAAGGCACTATGGGGGTAGCTAATGCCTTTGCTAGTATTCAAAGGTCTAGTGGCAACAGGTGCAGACCATCTCTGGCAAAGCAGCATGGTCTGTCAGTCATATTGTTCCAGGCTGACAAATACTGGATCCCATTGGAATGACCCCAGTAGCTAAGCCAATTATCGAAGTCAATCATTTTCTGTTTGTATTGTGGTATCATTCTTGGTGATGGTGGTATGCTGCTCAAGGCAAGGCTCATACCAGCCTGTGGCATGTATTCAGACAGGTCTATCATGTCTGCTTTCATATAGTCCAGGGATATATGTCTCAAGTCATTCACACCCACCTGGATTATGACTGAGTTATACTAGTACTTTTGGTTGAGTGATCTGAGTGCCTGCATGATCTGGTGAATCTTGGCCCCTAACAGGCAACTGACTATAACCCTTTCTTTATCCAACTTGGTGAGGGGGGCATCTAGGTATCTCACAATGGAGTCTCCCATGACAAAGGTGTTTGAATGTGTGGTGTTTTATCTTAGAGGCATGCTTTTGGAGACAGTGCGATGTGTATTCTTATGTGTGGTGGTTGGTGTTGACTCGGTTTTGTTTGCATGTGGTTTCTAAAGGCAGCATACAGGAGGCCTCTGAGATTTTGGTAAGTTACTTGTGAGTACCTTCGCACATTTGGGTTTATGTGCCGAGACCTTATTTAATGAGGGAAATGATGTGTGCACGCTGACAACCTGTTTGTCATTTGATTTGTCAGTATGTGAGAGTCGTCTCAATTGTCATAATGTGTTTACATCACTCACATACTGTGTTTGTTTCGGGATTAAGTGGTTGTCAGTATACATGAGACAATTGCTCCATTGCCTCAGGATGTCCATGTCTACCAGGCTGACCACAGAAATAGCAGGAAAATGCCTATCCATGGTTTCAGGTATTTTTTCTGTGGGTTTAACCAGGGAAAAAAGTGGGGACATTTAACTTAACTGAGATGATAGCATACTCAGTGTGAACTGCACCTATCCAACAAGGTGATGCTGCTCTGTACACAACTCAGATGCTCCTAGAGCAGCAGGGGGACTGGGGAAGTTTGCAGAGTTAGCTATTCTAAGGGAAATTTTAACTTGATAGCATTTGTAGTCACTATACAGGGCACGTCTAACCACTGCTGCACAGAGAGCAGCCTTGCACAAACACTGGGCTTATGTAGAATCAGAAAAACAAGGTTTACAATAGCAAGGCCTACAGACCAATCAGGAAAACATACAATAAGCTTTCAGCCAGCAACCCCCAACTCAGATAGGTCTGCTACAGCACACTTCTGCCACAAGAGAGCAGTCAGAAAACCCTCTTAATGTAAAAATGCTGATTTTAGAGCACAAGTTCCAGGAAACCACACAATCTAGATACTTTTATCCTATAGAACTAGCAGACACAATATAATTAAGCAGCAGTGGAACAGCTCAGCACTGAAACTCTACTGAAGTGAGAGAAATGTAACAATTAATACAGGATAAAATACAGTAAAAATAATCAGCATGAGTACAAAATTAAACTTATTTTGTTCTTTTAGCAGCAGATGGCTTTAGATGCAGCAGATTCAATGTATATCTGAGGTAATGTAGGCAAACCAAGAGCAGCTCTGAGGAACTGTTTGCTTCTTTCCTGAAAATGCAGGTTTGACACTGATTCCTAGTAAACTTCCTTTGAACAGACTCAGAATGATTAAGTTGCCCAACTGTACATACATAAGGAGGTTTTATATTCCAACGTAATAAAGGTCCTAAAAAGGTTAGTCATATAATCTATATCTCTCTTGTGGAAATGTTCCTTAGTAAGGACCCCATTTGTCTTTAAACTCTGTTTGGTAAATTATAATCTTATGTTATGGTGATTGTCAAATCTGTATATTCTGACACTTCTCCTAATAGTGACTCTTTAAGTGATTCCTTGACTAGTGTTTTTCAAAAAGGCATTATTTTGCACTCATTTGTGCTAAAAGTAGTACAGGTTTCTAATGCCCAGTTATCAATCTGTAATAGATAAAAGTTTATAACTTGTAGATCCCTGCTGCTTAAGATGATGAAGCCAGCCTTCTAATCATCAATATATATCTTTAGCTAGCACAATGTATGTTTTGAGGTACCAGCGAAGACTAAGTGGAACAACACAGGCCCAAAACTGAGCCCTGGGGAACACCAAATAGAATTTGTGATGGCTTTAATATTTGACCAGCAATAACAACAGTTTATCTTTTCTCTGCCAGCCAGTTCAAAATCCATTTTATATATATATATATATATATAGTGTGTGTGAATTATATTAGTTTAACTAATACTTTTTATACTGCATCATGATGCAAAGAATCAAAGGCTTTTGCTAAATCAATAAAAACTTTACCACATACCAAGTCTAAATTAATAACCAGGGCGACCTAGTCATAGAATATTACCATACTTATGACAGGCAATTGCTATTTGATAAAACCATGTTGATGTGTGTCTATTTATTTGGTGTTCTTGTTTCAAGAGTATTAATAAGCACCATTCAAAACATTTACCCAAAATTGGCATGAGGTTAACTGGCCTGTAATTGTTCACATCAGTTTTCTTTAGCCCCTTTTTATAAATTGGTGTTACCAAAATGTTTTCCATGATTTGGTCACTGTGCCTATCTGTAGTAAATCATTAAAAAAGAATCAGTAATAGTGAGCTAAGTTCAGTGTTAGGATTAGCTAGCCAGACTTTTCAGGATGCTACCTGGACCCATAGAAGTGTTGTTTAAGTTTTTTTTTTATTTATTTTCAGTGCATTAATAATAATATCTTCTTCTTTTTCATTTGGCTGCTCCCGTTAGTGTACTCCACAGCAGATCATCTGTTTCCATTTCTTCCTGTCCTCTGCATCTTCCTCTGTCACACCAACCACCTGCATGTAATCTCTCACCACATCCATAAACCTTATCTTAGGCCTTCCTGTTTTCCTCTTAACTGGCAGCTCTATCCTTAGCATCCTTCTCCCAATATACCCAGCATCTCTCCTCAGCACATGTCTATACCAATGCAATCTCGCCTCTCTGGCTTTGTCTCCAAACCATCCAACCCGACCTGACTCATTTCTAATCCTGTCCATCCTTGTCACACCCAATGCAAATATTAACATCTTAAACTCTGCCACCTCCAGCTCTGACTGTTTTTGTCAGTGTCACCATCTCCAACCCATATAACATAGCTGGTCTCACCACCATCTTGTAGACCTTCCCTTTCACTCTTACTGGTACCCATCTGTCACATATCAGTCTTGACACTCTTCTCCACCCTGCATGCACTCTCTTCTTCACCTCTCTTCCACACTCACTATTACTCTGAACTGTTGATCCCAAGTATTTAAACGCATCCACCTTAGCCAACTCTACTCCCTGCATCATCACCATTCCTCTGTCTTCCCCCTTATTCACAATGTATATTTTGTCTTAGTCCTGCTGACCTTCAATACTCTCCTCTCTAGAGCATATCACCTTCAGGGCCTCCTGAACCTGTACCCTACTCTCACTACAAATCACAATGTCATCAGCAAACATCATAGTCCACAGGGACCCCTGTCTGATATTGTCTATCAACCTGTCCATCACCATTGCAAATAAGAAAGGGCTTAGAGCTGATCCTTGATTAAATCCCACCTTCACCTTGAATGCATCTGTCACTCCTACCGCAGACCTCACCACTGTCACACTACCCTTGTACATATCCTGTACCACTCTTACATACCTCTCTGCCACTCCCGACTTCCTCATATAATACCACAACTCCTCTCTAGGCACCCTGTTATATCTTGCATTATAATAGGATAGGTTATTTCTTCAGCATTCCAGAGATGAGGTGTTAATGAGCCAGGTACATTAATTCCTCTACTTATATTTTTAAAATGCTCATTAAACATGTTCACTATAACCTTAGGATCAGTGCAGGTTTGCTTTCCAAGCATCAGGATTAGTCTTAGATTTCTACACTTCCTGTATGAATTAATCATAGACCACGCCCCTATTATTACATAGCGAATGCCAATCAACAGACTTAAGGTCATCGTGTATCTTCACATCACTGATCTTATCACATTTTTATTTTTCTTATGTAAATATCTCTTATCTCTTTGACTCTGTTTAACTGAAATAAAATTGCGTTATGGTCTGACGCCATCCAAGGGTTAATGCAATTTGTATTGACAAATACTTTCTCGGCAGTAGTAACAATTAAACACAGTAAATTGTGTCATTTGGAACTTTCTTCAATGACCCGAGTAAAACCATGAATATCAATACTATCAAGAAATTTTTCTTTAGACTAACAGCAGAATATTCCTTTCAGTTTATAAAGCTGAACTGAAAAAGCTGAGCTCTATAAACTGAGCCTATGCCCTACAGTAAGGTTGTGATAGTGAGGAAAAGAGTGCATTCAGACAGCAGTTGCAGGACCTACTAGATAAAGCAGGACAACATGAATTGGTGTTGATATTGGGTGACTTGAATGCACATATCAAGGCAGACAGAACAGGATATGAGGACTGCCTGGGTCCACATGGGTGGGGTAACAGGAATAAAGAAGGAGAGGCCATTCTAGACTTCTGTCTGACAAATGGCTTGATAGTAGCCAATACATGCTTCAGAAAGAGAGACAGTCACAAGATCACATACAAGAGTAGCCAACATGCAACTCAGGCAGACTTCCTCCTAGTAAGGAAAAGGCACTGGGGTAGAATCCATGATTGCAAAGTCATCCCCAGTGAAACAGTCAGCCCGCAGCATAAACCATTGGTTGCCACAATCAACTGCAAACAGTGGTCAGAGAAGGTTCTAAGGTTAACAGAGACCAGGCTGAAGATATGGAAGTTGACTGGAAAGTACAGCAGTTCAAGGAATTACTCAGGGCTCTAGGACCCCAAGAAGAGGAGGAAATAGGTGGAGTTGAAGAGTGGCAGCACCTAAAACAGCATGAAAAGATACGTGGCCAGGCCAAGTATGGAAATAAGCTACATAAGGAAAGCTGGTGGTGGAATGTAGAAGTCCTGGAAGTCACCAAAAGAAAGGAGTGCAGGAAGAAGTGGGAGATAGAAAAGACTGACCAGGCTAGGAAGAACTACAGGTTGGCTAACAAAGAAGCTAAGAAGAAGTTGCAATAAGAAAGAATAGAGCATCGGAGGTACTCTACCAACTTCTGGAAAGTGACTCCGTAAGTGGCACAAAGAATCTATATCAGGTTGCAAGGCAAAGACATAAAGATAAAGAAAATAGTCAGGCACCCTTCATTAGGGATGCCAGCAACAACCTGCTCACCAGTCCACAGGACATCAAAGGCAGATGGAAGGAGTATTTCCAGCAGCTTATGAATGAAGAAAACCCCACCGAAGCTGAACTGTCATTGAAACAGCCTATGATAAGAACAGCACTAACAAAAATGAAGTCAGGGAAAGCAGCAGGCTCAGATGAGGTCACAGCAGACATGATAAAGATGCTTGGTGAGATAGGGGAGAAATGGTTCCTGAGGGTACTAATAGCAGTGTGGAGAGCAAGACATATCCCAGATGACTGGAGAATAACCATACTTATGTCAGTGTACAAGAACAAAGGGGACATCCACAACTGTGGGCAGTACAAAGGCATCAAACTCCTATCACATTGCATAAAAGTTCTGGAGAGGGCGACTGATAAACAGATACATAAGGTAGTAGAATGTAAGATGGGAGATGACCAGTTCAGTTTCAGATCAGGATGCAGCACAACTGACCTGATGTTTGCAGTGAGATAGATACTTCAGAAGAAGCTAGAGATGAGGAGAGAGTCCAACTGGGCATTCCTAGACTTGGAGAAAGTATATGACAAGATCTCAAGAAAGCTGATCTGGGCAGTACTGCAGTGGTTTGAATTTTCAGAAATATTGGTTGAATTAGTGCAGGCTATGTACAAGGAACCACTGGCTCAAGTACGAATGGTGTTCAGCCTCACAGAGGGGTTCCCAGTGGGAGTCAGTGTACACCAGGGTTCAGCTTTGAGCCCACTGCTGTTCATATTGGTAATGGAATACATTAGCAAACAGGTCAGAGGGGGGAAGATCAACAAAGTTGCTGTATGCAGATGATGTGGCATTACAGGCAGAATCTGAGCTAAAACTTCAGCAAAGGATAGGAGAATGGAATGCAAAACTGGAGTCATAGGGGATGAAACTAAGCACAGATAAGACGGTGGTAATGGCTGCAAATTGGGGAAATCAGAAGAAGCTGAGAATAGAGATATAAGGAAAGATAGAGGAATAGGTAAACAGCTTCAAGTATCTGGGAGGGGTGGTTGAGGAGAAGGGAAGTCTGAGTGAAGAGGTCAAAGCTAGAATCAGAGGGGCTGCAGCCAACTGGCATAGAGTGTCAGGAGTAGTCTATGACAGAAAAATGCCAAAGAAGCTGAAAAGTAAGGTGTACAAGACAGTGGTGTGACCAGTACTACTGTATGGTACAGAAACCTGGGCAGTAAAGGCAGAACAGTTGAAGAAGCTAGAGGTGATGGAAATGAAGTGCCTGAGAAGGGTGGTAGGATGCACACTGTGGGACAAATGAAGAAATGAGGATATAATAGCAGAAGCCAAAGTAGCTCCAATTGCAGAAAAGAACAAAGAGAACAGATTATGGTGGTTTGGACACATGCAGAAAAGCAGAAGACAATCTGGTGAGGAAGATTTGGGTCAGAAAGGAATAAGGTAAGAGCAAGCGAGGATGTCCAGCAAAGAGGTGGATGGATTGTGTGAAAGAAGATCTGCGACAGTCAGGCATGAGTGTTGAAGAAGGCAGGAGTATGGCACTGAATTGAGAGATTTGGTGACAGTTAACACAATACCCTGACCCCATGTAGAAAAAAATGGGAAAAAAGGGGGCTGATGGTGATGACGATGATGATTCCTTTCAGTTTATAGAGGTATAGTTGAAATCTCCCATTAATATGCAAGGTGAATATTCAAGAATGCTGTCCATATATTGAAATAATTCAGTGTGTGAGCTGATACATAGTTGGACTTTGATATAATGTAATTAAACAAACTGAATCATTTTGCCCAAGTATGGTCAAAATAAAGAGAATTTCAAAATAATTATTATTAGAAGTTAGGCTAGATTGAATTGATTCATTGACAAGTAACATAATTCTTTCACCCCTGCTCTGTTATCAGAAGCATCCATATTTTCCATACCTAAGAAAGTTAATGCAAGAAGAATTCCAGGCCTCAACAATTACGGCAACATTATAAACATCTTGAGCTAATACAAACTTAAGTTCATTATGTTTGTTGCCAATACTTTCAGTATAGACAAAACTGGCATTTTAAAAGGTGATTAAATGTATTAATTTTAATCTTGTGTAGGTAAGAATCCAGAAAAAAGTAGCAAGGTATGCTGACAGTTTACCAGTCAAACTACAGCACCATAACGGCTTAAGTGCAGTTTATCCCTTGAGAACATTCTTTGATCCATAATGTATTCCTCCAGTGAGTTATTATTGTTATATTGTTCACTGCACACAGTTGGTAGCCATGTATTAGAAAGGCGTGCCTTGGTGAACAGGTAATCATTCCATCTAAACATTAGAATGATTTCACTAAATGCAACCTGGACATTTGTTATAATCTCCAGAGTAGATACCATTGAGCACTTTGTGTGATTTAGAGGGACATTGTAAAGGTTATTTATACCTACAAGAATGATTATATGATCACACTTTATTTGTCCTTGCAAAAATCTTCCCAACAAGTTGGGATCTGACTTAACTTTAGACAGAAAGGAAGCAGTCGTTTTATTACAGCAGATGTCACAAAGTTTTAAAGTTGATTGTTTCCATAAGGAGTCAACCAATGTTAGTGTTTTTTCCCAGTTGACATATTATTGATTATAGCATTTTCTTTGAAATCTAAGTTATTATTTAAAATTGTTGGTTCAACACAATTACTCTTTGGATTTAAGTTCTGTAGACCATGCCTGCTGTCACATTCCCCTAAATCCCTGCTCTTATGCTTCATCCTGTCACACTTGCTATTAGTAGGAGTGTTCAAAGCTTACAGTGATGGAGGACTCATCTAATCACTTGTTGTGATGTAGTCCTACTTAATGGTGTCATCAATAGATAAAACCAGCAGATTAGTATCTGGTTGGCTTTACTAGTTTCCTTTCTTCTAATGGAGCTAATGTATTTCCTAATACAACCACGTGTGATTCCATGAGTTTATTAAATCCATTAACATTTGAGGATTCTTCCCAAGTAATGTAAACTTCAACATATGAAACCTCATTGATAGTACTAGAAGTGTTTTTCTTTTTCCTCTTAGATATATGTTTAACTTTGTTTCCTCTCTTTATTTAATATTGGGGTACCGCTTGGTGACCCCTAACCAGGAAAAGCCGAAAGACTATTATGCATGTTAGTATTACATTTTTTCTTTACCTTAATTTTGTTCCTATAGGAAATCCTGCTAGATTCTAAAGACAGATAAATATTGCCTTCAATCTACTTGGAGGTATGAATCTGCAAATCTTCCTTCCAGAGTGTTACAAACTCAGTAATTCTGCATACTGATTTATCAGTAGTAAACAAACTGGAACCCTCTTCAGTCTTTTACCCTACAGGATACTGAATAATTCAGTTAACTTGAAACAGATTAAGGACTGGTTAACCAGATTTAATACAATTTTTTTCTTTATATACTAACCTCACAAGGTACACTCAACTAAAAGTATTTCAAACCTCTGATCCTCAATATTAGAATTAGATCTTGGTTATAAAATAGAATTAAGTGAATTATATGAGAATCGAGATCAATTGTATAATATTTGTGCCTTGTCACATAGTTAAAATGTATTAAAGCCCAAGTCCTCTGTTAGAGTAACACCTGCAACAGAAGTTATCAAGTGCTAATATTGACTTAAAACAAAAATAATTTTATAATGGTTAATACAGCAGGAGAATCAACACAGAACAATACTCTCAAAAAGAAAATATGCAAGCTTGTACCAAAAATAGTTCTTAATAGCAAAATAGTGTTTTCTAAGACTAAGTAACCCCATACATAACTGATTTCCGATCCAGTACAATGATAAGCCAATCAGGCAACTCTCTTGTATTTTCAGTTCACAGTTAAGCCATTTAATGGAATCTGAAGGGACTCCTTTATTATTTATTATTAATATGTTGACCAAAAAAGCCTTAAAAGAAAACAAGGTAAGACCTTTGAGTAGCCTTTGGAAGAGGTTCTACTCTGGATGGCCTCCTTATTATCTAGCTTAAACAAATATGCATACATCAATCAGTGGTCATACATTAATTGATAATGTATTTTTTTTCAATGTTCACGTGTTCAGTATTTTACATTTTGATATTTGAACCTTAGATGTTTTGAATGCATTCTGGTATGCCTTTCTACTGATTATTGTTGCTGATTAAAAATGTTATCTTTTTTGACTCCTCGGCACAGAGGGCTAGAGCCCTGATTGTGACCCAAATTAACTGGATTTGACTATGAAGACCAAAACCTAAGGAATGGACTGGGAGATTTGGATGGCAGTGACATTTTACCAGCTTAAACCTAGGGGATGATTTTAAGCAAGGGATGATAACCCCAGTGATGATACTGGGAATAAGCATCCCAAGCTTACAATTACCAGGGCATACACCAACAGACATTTTTGGCCTTAATGGTTGCAATGATAAGTGAAATACTGCTGCTAGAATCTTTGTATATATTGTAAATAGGTACTAGCAGAGCTGTGTCATACAAAACAGGTTTAATTGACTGAATAACAGAAATCAATGTAAAGCCAGTGCTGTGGTATAGAGCAATAAAGCCATGACTGTGACCCAGGAGACTTGGGCTCAATAAGTAACTCAGGCATCTGAGGTGATAATGCAGAAGATGGGCATGCATACCTCACCCTTGATCTTGAATGAAGACTAGGAGTGCACATGAAATTGTCCAAAGGAGGCAGGGCTATTGACTGAGTCTCCAATAAAGTGGGAACACATATCCCTGGACAAGGAAAGCCAAAAGCTTTCCTTACAGCATGGAAAGGTTCTGTTTCAAATAGTTGCCATTTGGTATAAGTTCAGTACCTGAAATCTTTTAATATAAGATGACTAATATACTCAAACAGGCTTGATAGTGTTGTTGTTGTAATGCATGTCATCTTGGTGTTTGTTCCTAAGGAGGATATGTGTGATTCAAGCTTAGTGGCAGTGCTTCAGACTAATAGAAACTGGTTTAAAACTAAACTAAGACAAGTACTGCTTCAGTAAAACTGGGTCTCAATACCTTGTTCACAGTATAAGTGTTAGGAGAATCAGGCCAGATGCAACCAATGTTAGAGCAATAGCAAAGTTACACAATCCATTTTGTGTGAATGAGTTAAAACAAGCAATAGACTTGATTAACTAATTGGGCAAATTTGTACCAGACCTCTAAACCATCCTACAGCCTTTAACTGATTTGTTGAAGAAAAGAAGAGAAAGATGTACCGTCATCATTGGCCCATGCTAAAGCCCTAGCAAGCAGAAAAGCTAAAGAAATACTAACAATATTTCTATGACATCACTAAATTGACAATAATGAGTGCAGATAATAGCAGCTGTCATCTATATATAGCATTACCTCAAGTAGATAAAGTACTACATTCTGTTGCCTATTGTTCCAGAATGCTAACCAATGTTTAAATGTGATATATGCAGATTGAAGAGGAGTGCATTGCAAGTGTGTGGGCATGTCAGAAATTCTGCAAACACCTCAAGAGTATTCAAGGTTTAAGAGTTTCCAACTCCTAACAAAGTTTTAATTTGGCTGATTGAGTCCTATGTCCACAAACAGTACCACCCAGATGCCAAAGACTGTAGACCAGACTGAGAAGGTTCAAAGCCAGAATAATCCATGTACCTGGAAAGCAGTTAGTTGTGGCAGATGTGTTATCTTCAAATCCTATATGCAACCAACTATTTTGTGGTACCAAAGCCAATGTTGCTATGTGTAACGTACAACACCAGAATAGTACTACCAAGAGACTAGAGAAGCTTAAGTAAGCAATTAAATGATTGAGAGATAGATGTATGGCAAAATTACTAGGCACAAGCTAAACGTCTCATGTATAAGTACTAATCATTTGGAGCACAACTATCTGTGCATGACGATTTGAGGTTACATCAAGTGAGATTTGGAATACACTCATTGCAGTGAGCATAAATGCCGCAAAATAAGTGACTAATTAAGCTATTTTGCTATGGCTTTAATTTACCCAAGTCTTAAAAACTAACCCAGAAGTTGGAGTGGAAATGGTTCAACAGGTGAGTCTTTGTTCTTTAAATGTCTTTTTATGGTACATAGTTGTTTTAATGGTATTTTATAGCCTGTTATTATTAAGTCTAGTTTATTCTAGTTCAATTTCTATAGCAATTAAAGCTATTTATTTATTCATTTATTTATTATCTTTAAATAGTGGTTGTTGTCTGTTATAATAAATGCTCCGTATGTTTGGGACTGAACATTATGATATTTTGGGGAACTACAGTAGATACGGAGACTTATAGATGAGAAAATGAGAGTTTTTATTACAATAGAATCTATTTTATTTGTTTTTAACTGTTTGCTGTTTTATTTCCCTGCCTCTCTGTGAGGAGAGACTTTTCATTGATATTGTTGCCATGGTGTTGCTTTAATAATTGTGTTTCCCATCCCCTGTTCTGCTGTGGGAATGTGGTGTTATTTGTGGTAATAGACATGTGAAAAGTTTATCTTTTCTCCCTTTCAGTGACCTGATATGTTTTGAAGTAATTCATTTGATATTTATTTTAAAAATGTAAATATTTATGGAGAGGCTTTGATTTATTTCTTTTGTTTTTCTTTCTAGTTTCCTCTTTGCTGTTGGTTGTGAAGGAATGGAGGATTTTGTATAGAATGATATGTTCATGGTGGTCTAGTGGTTTACTGGGTTTGGGAGATGGACTTTGTTGGTTTTATAACATTTTATATTGCTTTTCTTTCTCCCTAATGTCTTTCTTATTGTTCGCTTTATGTTTCCTGGTTTTTCCACGAGCTAATCAACAGTTTTCTCAGTGAAAAGTTGTAAATGTTTTCCATCCACAAGCTCATGCATCTGATCTGTTGAACAACCTTGGTTTGTCCTCACATTGCAGCTGCTACAATGGAGAGCAAGAAAAAAGTGTTGTTTCCATGGAAACGTTTATAGACTGAACCTTGTGCTGAGAAGCTTCATAAAAGCTGAATAATAGTTAGAATAGACAGTTTCTAATGCCATCTGCAGCTTAGTTGAAAAACTGCACCTAAATAACATATATAATATGTCTGCCATATTTAAGCATTTATGAATGTTCATAAACAAAGCACTTTTGACACATTTAAACCCTTACATTTTGTACACTTGTCTTCATAATTCTATTGTGGTTGTGTAAATTTTATATTGATTGGTATGACAAGCGTATAGTATACATAGCAATGTTGTTGAAATGAAGGGTTTGATGTGGAATGGTGTGTCTGTGGTGGTCTAGTGGTTTCCTAAGTTTGAGAGATGGAGTTTCTCGGCTTTGCACTATTTCGTATTGGCTTTTTCCCCTCTGTTGCCTTTTTGTTTTGTCTGCTTTTGTGTTTCCTGGTCCTGCTAAGAGATAATCTATAGTTTGCAAAAATGGAAAAAAAAGGGAAGAAGGTAGCTGCAGAAGTTTCCCTCCTTGTTCTCGTGCATCCGAGCTGCTGAACGGTTCTGCTGCCTGTTTGTGCTGCGATTGCTTCAACAGAAAGCAAGAAAAAAGTGTTGTTTCCATGGAGCTGTTTGCGGTCTGAACTTTGTGCTGAGAACCTTCGCAGAGCTGGATAATAGCTTGAATAGATGGTCTCTGATGCCATCTACAGGTCAAATGGATGAACTGCAGTTAAGTAACCTGTATAATACAATTAATATATTAAAAGCATTTATGAGGGTGTATAAGCAGAGCATTTTTGATACATTTTATTATACATTTGATACATTTGATTATACCCCTATGTTTCTACACTTTTATTTATAATTTTACTTTATTTAATTTAAGCCTCTTTTGATTAGTTCAACAAACATAAGGCATATATAGCAACACCATTAATGTATTTATGAAAGAAGAAAGGAAATGAATATATATAAAGCTTTTCATGACACCTAAGCAGAAGTTAATATTCTTTTACAAGACACAAAAATCAGAAATAAGAATAATTCTAGTACAGGTGGAAAATAAATAAATAGTGATTGAAACATAATATTTTCTATATGAATATAGCTTGCTACGTACAGTATAGTCTCAGCTGCAGATGTTTACCATATAAACTAGTATTTTGATATATTCTGACAAATCTAGAAGTTCTTTCAGATTACTAAAGGTCTTAAAGGTAAGAAAGGGAATAGATTCCTTCTTAGATAATACTGAGCACTTTTATTGGAATATCATACTACATTGGGAAACTAAAATGTAATATTTCCTATGCTTTTTTTTTCAGATACATGAAGATGGGGAAATAATGTTGTTAGTTATTGGCGCAATACATAAAGAGATTATTATAGCAGTCCATTACATATACATTAGTTATGACTTTTGCATTATTATATAATACATGACTGGTATTTATGATATGTTGAATTAATTTGACAAAAGTTAAAATGAAACAGTTACATTTGATTTACTTTATTTGGTTTCTTGAATTGGTACATACAATTCTAATGGGTGTTTGTTAAATTATGCAACAACATATATATTTAGACAGGGAAGAGATGAATGTTGTTGCTAGCTTGATGGACAATTTGGGTGACAGATGTCACTCAAATTAGGAGTTTTTAACTCCGTGGGGGGGGGTTGAAAGAGTTTATATTATTAGTAAATGTTATAAGTTACTGTTAATAGTTATTATGATGTTCTCCAAATCTTACAAAACTGAATTTGATGTAAACATATTTCATTGGATAAAAGTTTTTCATGTTTTATGTGTAAATTGTAATTGTATTCCTAATAGTCAATTTCTATTCACTTATAAAATATGAGGAAAAAGGAGTGTTATTCAGCAACAGATATTCAGAACATTAATGTTTCATGACATCATTAAAGTGTATATCATTAAACATCAATGGATTAAATAATCCTAATAAGAGAAGCCCCTGGATTTACTAATCTTCCATGCAGGACTAGTCTAGTCCTGCACGGAAGCGGCCGCGTAGGAGGAGGATGGCAGCACGCCATGCATATTAATGAAGGCACTTTGCCTGACCTCCAAGGCTTACACGGAGTGTATATGAGTGCAGGGGGCGTGTCTGAGAGCAGAGCTCTCAGAATAAACATGCCCTTGCAAAGTAGAACAGCAGAAAGTGGAAATAAATGAGCGATGCTGCTCATAGGTGTCCACATATCTCCACCAACAGTCCCCCATATGTACAACAGCAACTGTAGATATAAATAAACCGAAGAAAACCCTTTATGTTTGTTTTGTAAATCCGAGTACAGCTAACCGTAGGTGCGCGGGTGTGCCCATAGCTTAGTTACAGTTAAAGTAGCTTAAAAGGCTGAAGAGGATAACAAGGAAGATATATGCAAATGAAGCAGCACAGCAGTAGTGTAGTGGGCAGAGCATCCGCCTAATGAGCAGGCATTCCCAGTTTGAGTCCCACTGCAGCACATACCATTTTCCATGTGAAATCTGTATATAAACATTTTTTTTCATTTTTTTGCTATATAACCTACTAAATAACATTTAAATGTGAACTGGAGTACTGCATTAAATGCACATGTGAAGTGTCAGTGTCATAATGAATAAGGCATTAGTAAGCAGGTTTAAGCACAAATAAGCAGTAGTAAGCATATATAAGCACTAGTAAGTGTGTTTAAGTGTGGTTGCGCAAGGGTAAGCATTGCCTACACAGATTAAACAAAGTAGAAGCTAACTGAGTATAAGAAACTACAACCGGAGGTTAGCAGTGCTTAGCTCCGTGCAAACCCACGCACCTACTTACAACTGCTTTAAAGTACCTAAATCACTCTGTACCCAACGGCCCATGTTCTGCCCAGCAACAAAATAAACAGCTTCTGCAAGTCTCGAACCCAGGACCCTGCACACTATAGTCACAGTAGTTAACCACAAAGCCATAATAGCAATACATATGAATGAGGTATCAGCAAACTAATCCTCACCACAGGAAAATCAACCAAACATGTGATGTTGTACAACCTGCTACATAACATAAATATGTGAACTGGAGTATTGCAGTAAGCATAGATGTGAGATGCTATTGTAATAAAGTGTAGAAGTCCCCAGGACCCCATACAGTGTATGTACACATGAATCATGGATATCAGACACCTATATAACCTGTAATGAATAATAAATCCCTGCCAAAAGGCAAATATAATGCTAATTAACTATTAAGCAATGCTAACTGCTGCACAGCTCAATGTAGTATGTGTAAGCAATGTGTACGGCAGCCAATTCAATCTGCCCAGTGGTATACTTCTTTAAGCAGTGTCAGCCTTAGATAAGCAGGTGTGCACATAGCTTAGCCTATTCAAAACTGGCCAATCACGGAAAAGTGTGGAAAACTGGTCATATTCAACCCCACAGGCAGAATACTACCCATAACTGGTTGTAGCTTCCTACTGCAGGCAGAATTGCTGGAGTCGGTGAAGGCACTCAATTTAGAGTGCAGTGCTGGGGCATCCAGGAGTCAAAAATCATGGTATGGCTCCTGGTAAAACACCATGAGGAGAGACTACTGCAGGGCCAGTACCAGGGCTCACAGTATAAAATGGAGGCCTGGAACAGTCTCGCCCATGACCTCACCCATGCCACAGGTATCCCCTGGACTGATGAGCAGGTCAGGCACCACCATGCTGACTGAAGCGGTGGGGGGGGGTGTACTGGAACAGTGGATCTAGGAATCTTGGCAGATGCCTAATGTCCCAGAAGTAGTTAATAATTGCCTAGCTTATATATACTATGGATAGGTATGGCTAAATATCACTGTATTTCTCTGACAGCTGCAGATGAGCGGGCTGTGAACCAGCAAGCCCATGATGCTAGGTTGCAAAGGCTGTGTTGCGAGGCAAGTTAGTAATTATTCTGCATGTACTGTCATAACAAATAAATATAAGAGCCTTAGAAAGTGTTGTACCAGTAAAAATAAAGGTGTAATATTCTGTGAATAAAGGTATAACCCCTGGAGTGCTTCTGTTTACTCTTCTTTCATATGTTGTTGAACTGTTGCATACTATAAATAGTACTGTTGTGTTAAGCAGTGTTACCCACACTGTGGTATGCAGATAAAATATATATGAAGGTGTGTATAACAATGTTGGAAGTGCCAAGAGGTCAGTCATATTGTACAAGTGATGAAGACTTAGAAAACATTAGAAAGCTTCACATCAATTCCCTGATAGCATACTGTACTGTGATGTTAACTGTAAGTTTTTTGCCACACACAGCTGGGGTTTGAATCCCGGGAGTGCTAGTAAGTTGTATGCATAATCATACCCAACTGTACAGATTTTGTTACAATGTTCATATAGAAAGTTGTATGCATATTCAAACCCCTCAACTGTTCCAATCTGTCCAGCATGTCCAGATAAATGGCTCACATCATCAGCCTGGTACCCTGTTCCCCTGTAAAATCAGTGTGATGATCCAAGAAATGTAGGCAGCCGTTAATGACATATAACTGATAGTCAGACGTGTACATATACAATGTATGTGAAAACAAACCTGTCATTCCAGCATCTCACCCAAAGTGTATGAGAGCAATTCTCAACATATGTTGCATTAACACCTGCATCTTGTCACGCCTGTATGTAAGACACAGGTCAGATATATAATAATCTATAAACATACCATTGTACAATATAAGGCCATTGGGTAGTGTAATAATACATGTAAGGGACAGATGACTGCAGTGACTAAGAATGTAGTGAAAACTACAAGGATATATTAGTTGTTAACTGAACTCTCTCTCACCCCCACCATATGTGCAAAAATAACCCAATGACACAACTCAGTCGGTATATGTACACTCCAAACGTTTGTTGGGACATATGTCCTATCTGTTTATAAATATTCACATTTGTTTCTATGCATGTGCCATGTTAAAATACCCCCATATTGGTGGCCTGTTGCCACCAATGAAACCTGCATGCTGTTGTAATGTCCACTGTTGTTCCATATACCTGCAGGTTGCTCCATATACCTGATACCTGCACTGACAAAACCAACCAGTAATGTAAATATGTAATTACACTGCTTCCCTGCACTATAATACAGGTATACTGCCTTTTAATTTTCTTCTTTTGCTTTGTCTGACATATCTATTGTGAAACCAATTTGTTCATATTAAACACTGTATAACTTTTTTCTTTTTTTTTAAGTATTATCATTTATTAGTGTAAACTGCTTGTAAAATACCTACTTAGTGATTGCATAACCTCTATTGTAAACTGTTGCATTTCTTTGAGCTTTTCTCCATGGGTCTCCACTAAAAATGGGTCCCAAGCCTTGTTGGACTAACCCGGTTAACAAATGTCAATAAATAAATAAATATATGCATGTGTTCTGCTTGCTGTGCAACTGTTTTAAATCTGGTGTTTTTGGGTTAATGGGTATACCTATGCATGCTCTTATAGCTAATCCTGAATGCTGTTGATTACTACTAACCCATATCTGTCTGTAAACTGCAACACCATAGCTCTTATGGGAAGGTCGGTCCCACTGGACCCACCTCAGCTGGCCATGGCACCAGGAACCAGCACGTCTGGGGCCCAGCCTGGGACCTCCTCCTCAGTAGGCCCTGCACCACCTTCAGGTGGAACTGCTGCAAGGGAAGGGGCTCGGCCCCGCCAGGAGTGGGGACGGAAAGGAACCAGTCACCCATCGTCAGGTCCGGGCCATGGTATGTAGGGAGATCGATAGGGCTTTCTGAGGCCTGATACACCTGCTGGAGGGCCGCGTGGCACAATTAGAGGGTGAGCCTGCCCCTCCTACACAGCCCCCAGCATGGCCACCATTTGGACTGTGAAGGTGCAGTGTTGACTGCCCATGGGTGGGGACCTCAGTCCTGTTTCCATTTGGGGGCTCATGGGCTTGCGACTTCCAAACACCCCTCCCCGTCCAAGGTGTTTACCCCCCGCATGTGTCATATACCGCCCCTGTATGTGTCTTGTTTGTCTTGTCTATTAAGCTACCCAACCTACCTCCCCAAATATACCTACTACCCCTCCTCAACATCCCACTCTCACCTGAAAAAAAAGGGCAATCTGTTCCCACAAAAAATATCTCGCCCCATACACAGCTGTCCATTTCGTACACGTGTCCACTGGACACATGTAATCTGGTCTAATTGGCATCGCAACAAATTTATGTTGTCCTCACCCCTCTCCCACAGGTTTGAGTGTCCAAATCTACATCCAAATTCCATGTATATGCACAGCTGTTACTGTAGAAAAATGGGCAGCTATGGACCTTCCCTACACCCTTCCTGCACATGCCTAGCTATTTTCCTTACTGTCTTTCCCTCTTTGTGCCCCTTTTTCACCACTTTCCTATCAACCCTTTTTCTTTTCTTTTAAAGAAATTAGAGCGGGGCTAAGTGGCAGTATGCACTTTTAAGCAGCAGTAAGTGGTTTTAAGACTGTTTGCGCAGGGGTAAGCACTGCCTACACAGGTTAAGCAATATAGCAGTTAACTGAGTGTAAGGCACTATAACCGGATGGTAGCAGTGCTTACCTTTGCGCAAACCAGCGCAAACCCACGTACAACTGTTTTAAAGTGCCTTAATCACTCAGTATCCAACCGCCGGTGTTCTGCCCTGCAACAAAATAAACAGCTCCTACAAGGCTCAAACCAAGGACCCTGCACACCATAAACAACATTATTTACCACTAAGCCATGACAGATACAAAGAAACTCAATGTTTTCTGAAACATATCATCCAGTCCAGTCATGCAACAGTACAGAGAATGTATACCAACATCTAGCTGTATGTGTGTGTAGATATATTAATATCTTAACAGATACAATATATATATATATATATATATATATATATATATATATATGTATATTTTTTTTTTTTTTTTTTTTTTTCTCCCTAAAACTATATACATATATATCAATGGGCGGCTGTGGTGGTGCAGCAGTTAGCGTTGCCACCTCACAGCAAGAGGCTCTCCCATTCAATTCTCGGTTGGGGTGCCTTCTGTGCAGAGTCTGCATGTTCTCCCTGTGGTCGCGTGGGTTTCCTCCAGGTGCTTCGGTTTCCTCCCACATCCCAAAGATATGCTGCAGGTGGATTGGACACTCTAAATTGGCCCTAGGAGTGAGTGTGTGCATGTGTGTGCTTTCTGAGGAAGGTTGGGCGCCGGGCTGGCAACTTGACACTGTAAAACTCCACTGCCAATCATGAACGGACAGTTGATCCACTGTAGCAACCCCTAACCGGGAAAAGCTGAAAGAAGAAAAAGAAGAATATACATATATATATATATCAATATATATGCACAGATATACATGCAAATGCCTACATCGACACAGATATGTTTCTACACCTATATGTCTACATATACACAGCACATTACATATGTATACACAGATATATATCTATGTAGGTATATATGGACATATATATATATATGTTAGCAGATATATATATATATATATATATATATATATATATATATATATATATATATATAAAATAGGTATATATGGCCATACATCTGTAGATAGCAATGGCAGATTAACAAACACACATATGTCCACATGTACCATTAATGGGGTTGTGAGGCCCCACATACTATACGTCTTGGGTGAATAGGCACCCCCCACAGCCAAACAGAGCCACCCTGCAATACACTACCAATCCTTGCAGATCCCATAACCAGGACCTGACATGATATGGCCACAGGATGTTAACAGTAAGCCATCACACCTGTATGATGTCAGGCTGGTATTGTTAACATATCATGCTGTACAGTCTGCCTCCCATAGGAAATGTAATATGTGGAAGCCATCAACATCCCCAGGATACATATACACAGATACAGATATGCAGATACAGATATATATATATATATATATATGTATATATATATATATATATATATATATATATATATATATATATATATATACATACATATATATACATATATACACACACATGTGACTACACATACACACGCACATATGTACAGTAAGATACATATGTAGATGGTGCACATAATACGGAACAGACACTATGCCTACAGTTAACACCTGAACAATTGGACACTGTATGGGCCACCCATACATATGTCAATCGTTGCCTACAACATATACCCATACAGAGGTCATAGGAAAGACACCACACACAGGTTTGCAGAAATGGAAAACCTTTAAAGGTGCACTATTACAGTTCTAAATGCCATGTCATATAGCTGTCCAGACACTGACAACCATATAAACCGAGTACTGCAACTATGAAACAGTTACACTAATACAGTAGTCTGGAAAGGTTCACAGCTGTTGCTGTCCAGGCGAAGCCCTTAAAATTGTCCAATAATGAAGACAGATTGGGCCACTGGATACCAAACAATCAACAGCATGTAATGCAGGTGTATAGTTCAGCAGCCTCTATCTACACTCTGTACAAACTCAGTAGGTGGTAGAAAATATCGAACAGACCATATGACTCAAGTTTCCAAAAACTTGAGCATCAAAAAAAAAAAAAACCTGTTTAATGTTTTTGCAGGGGGCAAGCCCCCCTGTACTCCCCATGTGGGGTGGGACAGAGATTGCACTACAGTGAGAAAGAGGTAAATTTCCCGATCCTTGCTGTACTACAAAAACACAATCATATGGTCTCAACCATACGGAGTTCGAGTTTCTGAAAACTCAGTCAACCGATAGGGACCCATATATATATATATATATATATATATATATATATATATATATATATATATATATATATATATATACACATACACACACACAAATATATATATATATATATATATATATATATATATATATATATATATATATATATATATATCTCCACCAGGAACCATAAAAAAACTTAAAAGGATTTTAAACAAACTAGTATATATCTGAATACCCCAAACTCATATTCCTAGGTGACATATGCATGGATTAGGATGATCAACACCTTAACAGGCTAGTGACTTCTTTCAATGTATTCCAGCTAATAAATGAACAAGATTAAACACATCCAAAGCTGAAGTCACTACCCCTTTGATGTGCTAATAGCAAGCCTACCTGAATATAGCAAAATCCTGAAAATATTACTAAATACACACAAAAATAACACAGCAGCAGTTGTAAGTCATTGAAACTGCAGCAGAACATTTCTGTACCCCTTACTTTTTGGTACTGAAAGCTAACAGTCGCTTTTCTCATTCTCTTTGAAACAAGTGCAAGTTGCTTCATTTAGGAGATGTTCTCTTAATGTAGAGTTAAATGTAGCAAGAGTATTATGTGTCCTGATCTCAGAAGGAAGATGGCTCCATATGTTACCAACAGTTGCCATTGTTATATTAACAAATATGTGTAATAACTATTATTTTATTACTTAGCCTATTTTATAGTGCTGCAACATATCCTTCCTTTTCATTACAAAACTGCTTAATTTTATGAAATACGAGCTTTTCCAAATGATTCTCAATGGTGTCAAGATTGAATTCTTTTTGTTTTTCCATACACCAATAGCTGTTTTGAACATTTTTGTTACAAAATTAGGCCAACAATTTTCATGATTAAGAATGTCTGAGTCCTTTACAGTTGCTTAGTATGACTAGAAAGAAACATCCTGAAGGGAGAGTTATACTCAATAGTTGGTCTAATTAGAGCTGCATAGAGAGAGAGAGAGAGAGAGACATTATAACATCCTTTGACTTGAAAGATATGCCTTTAGATACTAGTTGTGCTAAACAGAAGGAATTTCTGACTACTGCTGGTATGTGATTGTTGAAGGAAAAGGAATTCTTTTTTTTTATTTATGAATTTTTATTGATTTTCATAAGACATCAATATGAATAGATTTACAGAAAAAATATATTTGAAACATAAAATAAACAACTATATACAATTTCCATAACATATACATTGTCTTTCTTTTAGTTACATTTTATCTAAGAAAAGGAAATCTTTAAAGATCCTTGAGTATGTTATCATACTGGAGTGGGATATTCGCTATACTGGACATTGATGGAGAGAACTGTTTACCAAATGGGCTATACTACACTTTTTCGCAGTCAGTTATAGTCCTATCTCCATTCAGCACTTCTTACTTCTTGCCATACTGAATAGGTACCAAAGGGATGTTTGACAACAATGGCCATTCTGTAGTATTGTGTGCTGAGTTCTGCACATGGCACTCTCTAACAACCAGGACATGTGCTCAACTAGTAATGAGTTATAATGTCGATCACTTGGGCCAACACTCTGCAAGAATAATGTTTTGAACAGAATTAGTATGGCATTACAATGCCTCAGCCATTTTGTGACAACACAGAGTAACAACGCCATATACAAAGTCAGTACTGTATTATGATGTCAGTCATTTGTGACAACACTTTGTAACAACAAAGAACTAGTATTGTATAATGATGTCAAAGTCAGTCTGTGACCACATTCTGTAGCAGCAGCTCCCTGTACAGAAATATGTATTTCATATGATGTCATTCACTTTCTGGCAACACTCTGAAACAACAAAAGTCCAGTGTAAGACTAGCATTGCATTAATGTTAGTCACTCTGTGACAATGCTAATGCTAACAACAATGCTCTGTCAGGACTAGTACTGCATTATAGTATTAGCCACTTTGTGCCAACATTTGAAATAACAAAGTCCTGTGCAGAAATTTGTATTATATGGTGATAATTAAATCACTTTTTGACAGCACTCTAAAACAAGAAAGCCCCCTGAAGAATTACTACTGCATTGTGATATCTAAGTCATCTTGTTGAAACATTCTGTAACAAGAAAGCCCTGTATAGACATAGCACTGAATTATGAGTCTAAGCCACTTTATGGCAACAATTTGTAACAACAGTGCCCTGTACCATGGTGACTTGTTGTATTATGATGTCTAAGTCATTCTGTGAAAACACTATGTAACAACAAAGCCTTGTGCAGAACTTCTATTATATTATGATTTCTAAGTCATTTTGTGAGAATGCTTTGTAACAATAACCTGTAATCAAAATTAGTACTGCATTATGATTTCTAAGTCAGTCTGACATAGCAATCTAGAGCAACAAAGCCTTCTGCAGAAGCAGAACAGCATTTTGATGTCAGTCACTTTGAAATGTTTGTCTTTTCGACTTTTCCCTGTTAGGGGTCACCACAGTGGAACTCCAGTCCACTAATGATTGGCAGTAGATTTTTATGGTGCCGATTTGCCAGCCCGACGCCCAACCTTCAGCGAAGGCACGCCCATTCACGCATGTCTTTCGGAGACCACTCGACCGCAGGGAGGACATGCAGACTCCACACAGAAGGCACTCCAGCTGAGAATCGAACAGGAGAACCTCTTGATGTGAGGCAACAATGCTACTGCTGTACCACCGCAAAACAAAGCCATGTGTGGAAGTAATACTGCAATATAAGACACTTTGTGGAAGAACTGGAAGAACCAACACCTACTAAAGTATTCTGACATCTAAATCACTTTCTGGCTTTATGCTGTAACAACAGAGCCTAGTGTTGAATTTGTACTGCACTGTGATATCACTCAATTTGTAACAATATTTTGTAACAACAAATCCCTGTGCAGAACTAGTATTGTATTATGATGTCTGTGTCACTTTGTAACAACACTGTATAAATAAGGTTCTGTATAGAACTAAGTACTCTTTTATGATGTTACTTTGTGACAACATCTGAAACAACAAAGCTCTGTGCAGGACTAGTAAACCATTAGAATGTCTAAGTCATTTTGTGACAACACTATGTAACTACAAAGCCCTGTGCAAAAATTATAGTGCATTATAAAACTTCACTTTGTGACAACATCTGAAATAACAAAGCTCAGCACAGAAAGTAGTATCATATTGTGATGCAGAGTCACTTTGTGATAACACTCCAAAACAAGAAAGCCTTAAGTAGAATTGGTACTATATTATGATGTCTAAGTGATTTTGCCACATTACTATGTAACATCAAAGCACTATACAGACATTCCAGTGAATTTCATAATAAATTATGATGTCTAAGTCACTTTATGAAAACACTCTATAAAACAGAGTCCTGTGCAGAACTAGTATATGTCCAAGTCACTTGTGACAACAACCTGCATCAAAAGGACCTGAGCAGAATTAGTGAAATAATACACTCTCTAAGTCATTTTGTTGCAAAACGCCGTAACAACAAAGCCATCTGCAAGATTAGTACCCTATTATGATGTCAAAGTCATTTTATGACAACACACTGTAGCAACAAAGCCATTTACAGAGCTAGTGTTGCATTATGATGTCTAACTCACTTTTTTAACATTTGTGCACAGTTCTTTGTTAAAAAAGTGTTGGCGCAAATTGACTTAAACATTATAATGTATATTACTTCTGCAGAAGGATTGGTTTTTACAGAGTGTTGTCATAAAGACTTACAGCACCATTATATCTATTATTTACTAGATCATATAAATATGGGGAGATTCCTCAAGATCAGAAACATGTACTTATTAAACCTGTCTTTAAGGGAAATGGGAGTAAGACAAATCCAGTCATACAGACCCTTAAGTCTACTTTCATGTTGTGGAAAAATAATGGAGAAGGTAATATTAAATAAGTTATTGTCAGAATTTTCTAGGTTGGGACTTGAAACCATATATCAGCATGCATGTGTTGAAAATAGATCTACTACCACCTGTAACATGATGTTCTGTAACAATATAATAGCTATGAATGAAAAAGTGTGCTTTGATGTAATTTATATAGATTTAACTTCAGCATTTGACAGAGTCACACACAAAACACTGATTAATAAATTTGAACAACTAGGTATTGATGTACTCTTGATAAGATGGATAGCTGCATGGCTTACTAATCGGACATGGCAAGTTTCATACAGCAATTGGATAGATGAAATACTTAGTTACAGCCAGGGTGTCCCACAGGGCTCTGTCCTAGGCCTTTACTTTTTAGATTATATCTTTCAGGCCTAACTTTTTCATTTGAGGTATTCTACAGTTTATATGCAGATAACATGAAACTGAGTAAACTGATTACATGTGTTACGTATAAGGTATGTCGGCAAAATAACTTGACTAAACTGACCATGTGGGCAAAGGAGAATAATATTTATTTATGTTTTTATTTATTTGATATTTATTAACCAGGATAGTCCAACTGAGCCAAAGCTCTTTTTCAGCGGAGGCCAGGGTAGAAAAGCTCCACAGAAAAACAATTAATTACATCAGTAAGATATGATATAAGAATACATAAAACAATATGCAGGCAAAATATATAACACGAATAACACACAGATTATACTGGCTGGTAGGATACTGAAGTAGACGGCATTAAAAATATATGTAGACTTATAGAAATAAACTGGGATTGCACACATCAATCTAACAGTGATTACTGGTTTTAACCACAGGTCCAAGAAGCAGTATTAACAATATTAGTTAGAGAGTGAGCTGTGGAATGATACTGTAGCAGAAATTAAATGAGTGTGCTGGGAAAGAGTACTGTTAATAGAAAGTAATTATGGGAGTAAGGAGCTTTAAGAATTGCTATAAGGCATGTATGTAAGGTTAGATGATAGGTAGGTTAGGGGAATGGGAATAAAAGCACAGTTAGGCAGATTACTGGGGGAAGAAAAGATATGAGACAGGTAGTAGAGAGGTGTGGTAAGGGGTATAATGGAAACAATACAAGGAGAGCTGGGTTAAAAAGAAGAAGAAAGGAAAGGGAATTAGTAAAGGCATGTGAAGAAGAGAGTGAGAGTAGGAGTACAGGAAAGAGGGGAGGGATCCTGCAGGATATTTACAAGGACATGTCCCAGGAGTTTTAAGGTAGTCGTTTACAGCTTTTTTGAAGAAGTGTGTCTGGTTTATTGGTCGAAGTGACAAGGGAAATTTGTTCTATGAAAGGGCTGGAAAATAACTGTACAATTTTTGGCCCCAAGAGCTCTTGGGTTTGTAGATTTCTAAGTAAAACTGGTAGTATGGGAATATGCTGATAAATGCATCAAAACTAAGCGTATGAGATATGGGGGACATAAACTGAAAGGTGAATATTTAATACAGCACGCAGTGATTGAAACTGTAGACTCATATAAGGACCTGGGTATATGGGAAGATTCAGCTTTGAGTTTTTTTAGTCATATCAACCAATTGGTTAATGATAGTTATAGAACTATAGGTTGTATAAAAGGATTTATAATGTCTAGGAAATCAGAAATGATGAAGTCATTGTTTGTTAGGTTACATTAGACCTACACTTGAGAGGGTATTAATGCCTGTGCTTGAAATATTTGTATGTATGTATGTATAAACTGACTTAGGTGTCGTAATGCAGTACTAGTTTTGCACATAGATTTGTTGCCTCAGAGTTCTGTCACAAAGTGATTCACATGAAAATGCAGTACTAGTTCTCCAGAGGATTTTGTTGTTACAGTGTCTTGTGACAAACTAAGTCATCATAGTACTTTATTAGTTCTTACAAGGCATTTTCTGTTAGTGACTGCTATGATAAACTGACTTAGACATATTGCAATTCTAATTCTATACAGGCATTTGTTGTTCAGAGTGTTGTCACAAAGTTCTTGCTATCATAACACAGAAGGTCTGCAGAGGACTTTGATGTTACATAGTGCAGTCACAAAGGGTCTTAGGCAACATAATGCATAAATTATAGGTTCATAACTTGTTCCATGGCATAAAGTGACAAAGCCCTGACCATAGCCTTGGTAACCCCAGGTGCAATTAGCAGTTCAGGTAATTGATGGAGTGGTAGGGAGGGATGGATGTTACTATTCCAGGAGGGTAGGGAGTGACATGGGCATCTTTTGTGAAGATCCCTGCCAGAGACTGGGGGCATTGTATAATGTAAGGCATGGTCCCAAGGGGTGTGGAGAGGGTGACCATGGATGAGCTGTTCCAGTGGTGGGATAATATGCCACAATGCACCTTATTGCACACTCACCCCCCTACAGATGTAACCACAGGTCACCAAGGAAGGGGTATCTCAGGTAGGTCATAAGAACATCCCTAGCTTGATAAATGACAAAGTGTTTCCCCTAGGACGTCCTTAGAATCCAAGCTAGCCCAGACAGAAAAATTGTATTAATCCAGGGATGGATTGGATCAGCCAGTAGACCCAGTGATTGATGGGGAACACTAGGACAGCTGTCTAAATGAAGGTAAGGAGAGAAAAAATACATTCAAAGGTTCATACGTAAGTACTAGGCAATCAGTCTGCATACTATTACAAGTCTAGCCAAAAACCCATGATGAAAAATTCCCCTCAGCCTCAAGGAGTGCAAGACAAGACAGAATGGGGGAGAATTTGAGGTTCCCATCTAATTATCTAGGGTTACCTTGTCAGTGGGAAGGGTGTTCCTCTGCTTGATATGTAGTAGACATTTGTTCCATTGGTAGGAGATATGTTGGGACATAAACATACCATGCCAATATATCTTATGTGTTGATGGCAGATTTAATTCCTTTAGCAAGGTGTTTGCAGTAACATTTGTTCTGTTCAGGAATAGGAAGTCAAAGAGCATAGTATATTTCATGACTCAAAAGGCTAAACACAGATGTCCATGGAGGAGTCTATTTGAGACTGAGTACAAAGAGAGGGCTGACAGTCTATCCTGATATTCAGATTGTTGAGGCCACTGATCTTTTTAGTTGTGAATCTCTGCAGTGCAAGTTACACACAGGGCTTTCTTGTTTCAGAGTGATGTCAAAACGTGACAGTCATCAAAATACAAAACTAGTTCTGCGCTGGAAATGTTTTTTTTTTTTTTAAACTGTTTAATCAAGTTTAACACGTTAATACAATATATTAACATTCAAAACAGAACAAAAATAATAAATAAAATTATTTATAATTGTAATGTTTCTTTTTATATTTGCTTTCTCCATTTTTCTCCATCTGTTATGCCACTTCTTTTTCTTGTTTCTGCACTGGAATTTGTAATTACAGACTTTTGCCAGAAACTGACTTAGAAATCAGGTTCAGTCCAAGTTTGGAACAGGGCATTGTTATTTTAGATGCTGCCACAAAGTGACCTACATCATAATATAGTACTAGTTCTTCATATGGCCTTTGTTGTTTCAGAGTGTTGTCTTGAAGTTACTGACATCATAATGCATTGACTCTTCACGTAGCTTTGTTGCTTTAGAATATTGTTACAAAGTTATTGAGATTAAAATGTAACATCACTTGTGTAGAGGGCTTTATTGTTACAGTGCATTGTGATGAAGTGACTTAGACATGGGTTCTTAGGTGTGTACTAGCCTAGCAACCACTGGAGCCTTTATAAACCTAGCCATACAACCTAAATGTATCCCTTAAGTTATTGAGCCTCAGAGGTTATTTTAAAGAGTGTATGTTAGGGCATGATCTGATGGTTGTCTCTGTACATTAGAGACACAGGTGTCATACCAGAGGTAAATTTCCGATTTCCCATCCACCGGTATAGGTTGAGCTTGAATAGGGTTAGGGAAGGGTTCTGCTTCACATGGATGGGAAACTTATTCCAGAGAATAAAGATTCTCTGAGATACAAATCTGTCCCTCCACCATGTCCTATTTAAGTTGCAAGTAAAGTTTAAATCGTTAGATTTAGTAGTTAGGTGCTGTCCATTTTGTGGATATGCAAAAGGTCCGTTAGAGCAGGATCCAACCGTGCCTTGAATGCCAAGCATAAATAGCCTCTCAGCAGTCTGTAGGAAACAAAGTGTAGAGACAGGGCTTTGAGGCAATCTTCAAAGGACATTGTGTTTATACCCTGTACTATTTTTGGGAGGAAACTTTGTGGACTCTGTGGACTTTCCAAAGTAGAACTGTGTACTAGTAAAGAGATAAAACTGGTGAACCAAAAGTAAAACCACCATCAGCTTTAATAGGGCAAACAACAAGTACAAGCACAACTGACTTAGCGCTTTCACCCAACTAGGGCATCCTCAGAGTCAGTTAGTAAAATTTTAAACAGTCCTTAATAAATGAAATTTAAACAACTTTACAGCCAATAAGCATCCAAGTACAATAGAGTTGTTATAATGGTCTTTAGAATTAACTCTTGCCAGTACAGCACACTTTCTTTGATCAGGAGAATTTTTTCAGAAAAAAATTTTACTGCTCATTCAATCCAAATGTTTACTGATAACACGTCAAGACATTTGCCCTGAAAATTCTACCTATATTTTTCTTTTTAGAAAAACACAGATATGTCAAATGCTTAAAGCTTTATATTTTAATATACATGCCAAAGATAAAGTGTCATTGATGCCAGGTCTTGTACTGGCATCTAATCTAATTTGCCATAGGCATTCTCTGACTTCAAGTATATTTTTGTAATCTCCCCCAAAATCTTTTGTATAAATTCTGTCAATGACAAAAAATATGATTTTTTTAAAATTCAAACAGTCCTTACTATGCTTGTACAAAGAGTTAGTTAACTTTTTGTTTTTTATGTCTCTGGTGTGTTCTAATATTCTTTGTTTTAATTTCCTTGTGGTCATGCCAACGTAAAATGCTGGGCATGATAAACAAGTGGCACATATATGACCATATTCGTGTTACAATTACAGTAACCTGGACATATGAGGGACCTTTTGTAGTTACCAACTTGTACATATGGACCATCATTGATATGTTTACATGCCTTACATTTTCCACATTTTGCCATCTTTGCAGGTTTTTGACCAATAGGTTTAGGAATTCTCTCCAAAAGTTCCTTAATATTTGCACCCCTACTATTTATAAATTTTGGACCATCTCCTATAACATTTAACATATCTGTAGGGAATATATTATGCCATCCCATTTCAATGACTTCCTTCACCATCCCAGACGTAGTGTTGTACTGTAGCACCATCCCTACCTGGGTGTCAGTATGTTTATGGGGTTTTCCTACAGCCTTTCCTGTATCTCTTTGTTTGTCTATTAAGATAGGTTTAAAGTCTGTTTCTCTTCTTTGGACAATGTCATTTTTGGTCGATGTCAATAAATCCATAGGGGTACCCTCTTTTCACAAATAAATCAATTAATGTGTCAACTTCTTCTAAAATGTTTTTGTCATCACTTACTATACGAGATGACCTAATCATCTGACCCTTTATTACATTTTTCTTGATGTAATATGGGTGGCAACTCTCATAGTGTAGGAAGGTGTTACTATATGTCTTTTTCCTAAATAAACTTGATTCTATCTTCCCATTGCTTGTATATAAATGCAAATCCAGAAAATCAATCGAACTCTTACCAACCTTACTGGTAAACCTCAAAAAAGTTGTAGTTTGATTTAAGTAGGCTCTATAATCATCCAACTCGTCTTGAGAACCCTTCCAAAGGAATAATATGTCATCCAAAAATCTTAAATAAATAATCATTTTGGATGCATAAGTAGATGACAGAACATATTGGTCCTCCCATTTGGCTAATACCAAGTTGGCGAATATGGGAGCACATCTAGCTCCCATTGCTACTCCCGTACACTGTTTGTAATATTTACCCTCAAAGTGAATATAGTTATTTTCCAAGAAAATTTGCATTGTCTACCAGCAAACTTCTTTTGACTTGATGAATATGACTGTACTTTCCCAAACTTTTGGAAAACCATTCCAAACCTATATCTTGAGGTATTACTGAAAATAAATTAACTATGTCAACTGTGACATTCCAAAAATCCCCCAGATTGGTGCTTAGCAGAGACCTAAGGCAGTCCAGACAGTGACATGAATCCTTAAGTATATGTGGTATACAATCAAGAATATTTTTACTAAAAATATCAATGTACGATGCTAAAGGTTTTGTTTTGGATCCTCTGGCTGCCACAATAGGTCTAAAGGGAGGGTTGGTAATGTCCTTATGTATCTTAGGAATGCCAAATATACTGGACATGACTGGATGTTCTATTGTCATGTAGTTGTATTCATCATGACTAATTATTCCCTCACAAAGGAAATCATAAATTTGCCAGTCAATCTTGATGTATGCCCTCTGAACATCAAATTTAGACACCAGTTCATAAGTATCGGTGTCCTGCAGTATATTTTGCATGTTCCATGAATTCTCTGTATTTGACATTATAACTACCCCCCTCCCTTATCTGGTTTCATAACCCTGTATTGTCAATTTGTTGACAATTCCTTTCAAGTTCTTATAAATCCTCGATCTTGTTTCAACCACTCTTCTTATCTGGGAGGTACATAAACGTTCAAAAGCTAGTACCAAAGGATTATGTGGCGGAATAAACAAACTACTCCTCTTGACTGTGTTAACCCACCTCTCCCCCTCAATACTAGGTTTGTTCAAAAAGTATAACTTTAAATTTAGTTGTCTCATATACAATTTTAAGTTAATGATAAGTTTACTTATATCATGTTTAAAACTAGGTACAAAGGAGAATCCTTTTTTCATCAAACTTAAATGACTGTTGGAAATATTCAGATCTGAGTAATTATAAATGTTAAAAGACCCATCACCAATGGTAATTGGACCTTCATTGTTGTCAACATTAACATCTAGACTAAGAGGGACAAGTGAATCATAATCTTCATTATTCATTGAGGCATCAACAGTACGGTCAGTATTATCCAAAGCCAATTCTGTAATGCTAATAGTGTAGTTCATACTATCCATTATCAGTAATGGTTGTTCTCCCTGTATTGCCAATTCCTGTTGGAATTGTTCCTTCTCTGTCCCCCACCCCTCCAATTGCCTCTTGCTTATTGGTTCTGCCAATGGGGTGTTCTTTCTTCCATGTGGTTCTGTGATTGGCCCCGGTTCCTTAACCAATCGGATCACCTTAATGGAGGTGGGTTCTCTAAAAAAAAACCCTCCCTCATCTACATCAACTTGCATACCTTTCACATCTTCTAGCTCTGTCTGTATTGTGTCTCTTCTTTTATTATCTAAGTCCCACTGTCCCTCTTTACTATTCAGCTTAGGGTACTCCTTTTTATCTTTGTATTCATTTGTATCTCTTTGAATTTTCCTTTGTTTTCTTTCCATACTAGTTTTTACAAATTTGTCAAGGTCTACCATCATCTTTTCAAACCTGTTTTTGTAGTTGTCAAACAACAAGTCATTACTAATACTCTGCTTGAGTGTTACCAGATCGTTCTTCAAATTCACAAGCCTACTAGTGTTATCTCTAATGATTATTCTCATCAAGTCTAAACCCGTTCTGTCAAACAACTCCAACATGTTCCAATAGGCCTCAGAATTAGCCTCAATACCCATAGAGATCTTGAAAACCCTAAGGCCTCTTGGTACTTGGTTAAGTTCAGTAGAACATTCCAAAAAGACATTGTCCATCTGTAAAGATTTGTATTTTTTTGCTAATTTTTCAAATTTAGATAACTGAGAATTGAGTGTCCCTAAATCAGAGTTTTGAGTCCTCCCTGGTACATCACCCAATACAGGGGCTATTAAAAAATCTTCAATGTCATACAGTGTTGTTCCACTTCTATTTACTCTGTTAGAATCTCGCATTCTATTAGAGTTAGTGTTGTTGCCATTAACTCTCGGTGGGACTGTGTTATGGATTCTGTCCCTATTAGTACCAGGTGGAGTATGTAAGGTACATAATTCTGCTTGTGAACTAGTAATACTGTCATTTTTGTCATTGTCTTTATTTCCTTGTAATAAAGAAATAATTTGTCTAGATATATCTAAATACTGTATCATGAGCTGTTCCATCCTTGTATTTATATATTACTTAATCTTTTTTAACCAAATCTTAATTGTTTAAATTTATTACTAATCACTATTTTACTTTAATGGTATAGTGTAGGTATAATGTATATCTCTAATGTAAATAAAGTAATTCTTAAATTGTAGGTATTTTTCTAACCACTATGTCCTTTCCAAATAATATGTATATAAATATATGTCGTAACATAAATTGCTTTGTAATATTATCCCTGGGAAACAAGTAAGAATTCCTAATAACTCTACACACCTGTTTCAACTCTCAGTAATCAATAAAATGTAAAAAGGTGCAAAAGAACTTTTTTATTGCTGAAAACAAATATCAGAACCTGCTTTTTGTATACATTTATGCGGAATTACTCTAAATACACATGTTCCTGTGCTGCCTATATGCAAATGTAAGCAATGATAAACCTAATTTGTACCTGTAAGTGTTGCACCAATGCTGTTTATATATGTGCAAACATAAAAATTAATACCAAATAACATAAAATATCGTCATACAAATGTACAGTATAAATCCCACTCAAAAGACACCAACCATTGGCACTTTAATGACTCCTTTAGCTCTATTTTAAATAGAAAATACTTATAAATAAAAATTCTAATTAAGGCAAATAAAAAATAAAAAAATATATATTAAATGAATAAATAAAATTAATACAACTATAAAGATCAAAAATTATATAATTGTAATGTTGTGTTCAACAGTCAATATAATCAGTGTAATTTGCTAACCTGTTAAATTTTGTTTCACAACGCTTCATAATGCATTAAAACAATCGTGCATTGCATCTGTGGACTTTCCAGTTGTTACATGTGCCTGATCAGGTACATACCAAAGGGGATGCTATAATCAATGATAGGTCTAATAAGGGCTGCGTACAGTGGTGTGATGACTTCCCTGGGCCTAGATACCATGCCCTTGCTTGTAAGTCAAGTAACACAGAATGACTTTCTTACTATGTTGTGTTGGTCAAAAGCCAAGTTACTAGCTACATTAGTCTGCAAATCCCTGACTACTTTGCCTACTTTTAGGGGCGGAATATCAGTGAGATCTTTTCCCCTGAGTGGCCAACTTCCCAAAAAGTATTATTACACATTTCTTGGCACTGAGCTTTAAACCATGGCTTTGGCACCAGTCATTTGTCTGTGTTAGACTTTCCTGTAAGATGTTAGTATCTTAGTGGGTTTCTATGATTGTCCTAACTTGTAATCATCTCCACACTTGGTAAGCCAGAGGCCTTTGACATTGGCCATGACTTCCTAACAACAGACATCAAAGAAGACTAGACCCAGAACAGAGCCCTGGGGGACTCTACTGATTAAGGTCCTCTTTCTGGAGGCGATCTTTCCAATCTTAACTTTCTAGGTCCTATCTGTGTGCCAGCTGGCTATCCAGCAAGTTGCATAGGGGTTTATGCCTAATTATACAATGACCCCTCATTAATATTCAAAAACGTGCACGCTGATTGGTCAGTGTACACATTGTAAATCAGAGTTATAGTAATGGAAAAAGGTCCCGCCCAGACTTTTTCCATTACTATAACTCTTTTTTTACAGCAACAGAGAATGCAAGATCTCCGTTGCTTCATACTGTCTCGCTATGTTAAACGAGTTTAACATAGCGAGACAGCTTTAAAAAAGCAATGGAGATTCACCGTTGCTTTTTTTAAAACTGTCTCGCTATGTTAAACTCATTTAACACAGCGAAACAGTTTTTAAAAAGCAACAGAGATCTTGCTTTCTCCATTGCTTTTTTCAAAACTGTCTCGCTATGTTAAACGGGTTTAACATAGCGAGACAGCTTTAAAAAAGCAACGGATATTCTCCGTTGCTTTTTTTAAAGCTGTCTCGCTATGTTAATTTTTATTTATTTATTGCAGTTGGTTTACCAGGATAGTCCATTGGGCCAGAAAGAACCCGTTTTCAATGGAGTCCTGGGGAGAAAAGCTCCAAAAAAGCAAAAAAGATATATGTAACAGAACAATATAGGTACAGCAGGTCGTAATGAAAGTTATACAAAAATAAGGAAGCAAAACATTTAAAAACAAATTATGTCCAAATATAACAATTAATACAAATTGAGAAGAATAGACACTTGACCCAATCCAAGAATATAAACTCATTTAACATAGTGAAACAGTTTTTAAAAAGCAACGGAGATCTTTTTTCTTAAATAATGTCATTGTATAATAGCAATAACCCACTTCTGGGTGTGGGTAATGCTGGATTTACCCACAGTTGGCTTTCTTTGGCCACTCGGGCTTCACCCTCGTGACCAAACCACACCAACCGTGGGTAAATCCAGCATTACCCACACCCAGGCATAGGTTATTGCTATACTCTATCAGTTTGTTTACAATGTCCAAATGGGGTTTTGTATCAAATGCCTTACCTAGGTTAAGGTGGGCACAATGCCTTATTTTGCCCTAATCCATTGTCTTGGTGTCCTTCTCAAAGAAATCAACAGGTTCAGAAGACATGACCTGCCTTTGACAAAACCAAACTGGATTGGGTCAAGTGTCTGAAGGTTTCCACATCATTGTTAATCATTTCCATGATTAATCTTTCCATGGCTTTGCATATGAAACTAGTTAGACTAATGGGTCTGTAGTTCCTGGGATCTGTTGATAGTCCTCCATTATGTAGACTGATGAGTGTTGCAGTCTCCATTCATGTGGCATGAAGCCTATGTGTTGGTCATGGTCAAATAATAACACAGTGGCTCTGATAGGTCATGTTTCAGGATATTTAGGAGGCATCTTGGGATATAGTTAGGGCCCATCAAAGCTGTATTCTTGGCCTCAGAGCACATCTAAGAACTGCCCCCTACTGAGGGGTTATGCTAAATGGTATTTCCTGGAGGCAGCTGGGGGGTGGGGAGTAAAGTTGGAGCTGAATATGTCAGCCAAGAGATTTGCTATATCTCCCATTTCTAGGAACATGGCTCCATTTACCAATAGTTAGGCACACTGTTGTGTACTGCCTTTAAGGTTTTGGACATAGCTAACGAAGACCTTATGGTTGTCCTTGGCCTGGAACACTATGTTTACCTCAAGATTTCCTTTGTTGGACTTAATCAGTCCTCATAGTTGCCTATTCAGTTTGATGAGAGAATTTGTATCTTTCTTGGTGTTACTCTTCCTAATTTTAGCTATGACTTTTTTCTTTTGTTGAACAATCTGTCTAATTTTGGATTATACCAGTGAGGTTGGATTTTTGAGTTAGTTTTGGGTTTATTTCTGGTAGGCACAGCAGCCTCAATGGAATAATTGACATGGTTGTTACAGAGCTTGTGTGAATAATTCTGCATAGCCTGATGTGTTATCTAGGTTTGCAGAGGCTAGAAACTTTGGCAGGTTATCACTTAATAAAAGGTAGCTTGCCATGGAATACTTTCTAACAGTTGTGGGATTTGCTTGGGTTACAGAATTGATTCTTTTTTTGAAAGAGATTGCTTTGTGGTCTGACCTTACCAGAGGGGACATGAAACTGGGGTGGGGTACAGCATTCTCCCATATTTGTGAGTACCAGGTCCAGTATGTTTGTACCCCTATTAAGATTATGCACTAACTGGTCCAGGATGTTAGTGTTTACAAACTCTAGGAATCTCTGCACTTACAAATTTGGGGTTCTGTAGGATTCCCAGTTTATAGAGGGACAAGTAAAGTATGCAGTATGGTATTTGGTTGAATGGTCAATGTCTCCAATAAGTCTAAGTATAAGCTATGGGTTTCATGTGGCACAGAGGGTGACCAACAGCTTGTTAGGCTATGGTACAGGTCTTTGTCTATGGTAATCTGGATGTGGAGGAACTCCAATTCTTCATCTTGTTTAACTAACCTGGAGGTATGCTTGTTATTGATGTAGATCAAAGCTTCTCCACCTTTAGTCCCTGTCTGTGCAGTAGCTGGTCTAAATGTGTGGAAGACACTGAAGCCTTCCTTGTACTGCTGGGGTACTCCCTATGGTTTTAAACCATGTCTCTGTAACTGCACTGATGCCTTTGTTCTCCAAGGCAAAGAGAGCTTGTAGGGAATGGAGCTTCGTGTTTAGACTCCTGGCACTGAGCAGTAGCACCTTTAGATTTCCTTGGGTAGATTTTGCTATGTTGGAAGGTTTGTCAATTCGTCATTGCCTAAAAGAGGCTCTACAAGGGAATTTTATCCGTATTCCAAAGCCTAGATGGGACTGATTCAGGCCATTCTTAGCAAAGCATTGTTGTTTGTTAACCAGGTCCTCCCACACTGAAAAATACTGCATCCCCTAGAATGACACCAAAAACTAAGCCAATTATTAAAGCAAGTCATCTTGTGTTCATATTGTGGCATCCTCCTTGGTGAAGGTAAAATGCTGCTCAGTGCAATGGCACATACCAGCCTGCATACCTCTCAACCTCGTAGCACAAAAAACCTGGACAAATCCAGAAATAATGGGGAGACAGTGGTAGAAAAGTAAGGACAAATTTTAAGTATTGACCTTATAAACTTAGAAAGTTGCTAGAATAAAAGGTTTTGGTTAGCATGCATTTTTCTGAAGGATATGAAGTCTGAAACTCAAATGTCTGTCATTATTTAGTGACTTCAGTTCTCATCTTAATGAAGAGCAGACCAGAAATATGAGGCAAAAATCTGGACATTCTGCAAACATCTGGATAGTTAATAGCTATGCCAGCCTGTGACACATAGTCTGATATCTCCATAATTCCTCTCTTCATAAAGTCTAGGGAGGTACATTTTAGGTAATTTACACCTACATGGGCTATTGTTGATTCATACCGGTATCTGTGGTGCAGTGACTTGAGTGTGGGCATAACTTGGCAGATCCTGGCCCCTGATAGCCAACTGACTGTTATTTTCTCCTTGTTCATCCTGGTGAGTGGGTCATTTGTATGTTATACAGTGGAGTACCCTATGACTAGAGTTTTGGGTAGTGTATTGGCTAACCTTATGGGCTTAGTAGTTGTGGCTCCATTGTATATAGCTCTATCTGTAGTGTTAGGTGTTGCTTCTGTTGAGCACTTTTGGATTTGCTGATGATAATTTTTGCAGGTGAAATGTCTGGGATATTTTTGGGGTTTGGAAAGATTGTGTTTAAGTGCCTCAGCATAAGTAAGTATATGTGTGGAATGAGTACTATGTATGGTGGGCATAGGGTGGGAGTTTCTGACAACCAGATTGTTATTATGAGTGCCTGTACATGAGAATTTTGCCTCCTGAGAAATTGTGTATATGCATCTCTCAAATACCATATTTGTTTCGTTTAGGATTAAATGGTTGTCAGTGAACATTAGACAATTGTTACATCATCTCAGTATACTCATATCCACCAAACTGGCTGTGGAGAAATTGGGAAAGTGCATATCCATGACATCAAGTCCTTTATTGAGTGAGTTACAAGGGTGCAGTTCCTGAAGGGTTTATAATGGGCTGACTAAGGGTGCTTTTGGGGCTACAGACTAGACTAAGCTATATAATACTAAATCCAGGGGGCAGTGCTCCTCAATATGCAAACTAGCTGGTCTATGCTACTCAATACGCAAAGTAGTTGCTCTACACTTACATATTACTGATCCAGTTTCAGAGGTGATTTTATAATGAAAACTTAGTTTGTAGGTGTCCACATCTATACAGGGCACTACTAACCACTGCTGCATGATGGGCGGTGGTGTGCAAAGTGCCACATTTATGCAGGCACTTAAAACATGGGAAATTGGTTTCTAATCCTTCTGGCCAATAAAATTACAAAATTTACAGTTTTCTTATGTGTTTCCCAACTCAGACAGACCAGGCCACCACCTACTGCCACAACATGGAATACCCCAGTCCTCTTAATGTAAAAGCATACATAAAAGATAGCTTGAGGGTGTAATGCACCACACAACAACTTAAACTACCAGGACAAGGTAGTTTCAAGTATTAGGGACCTTTAAAATGATTTAAAGTGCAAAATAAAGAAGCAATAAAAGGCAGTAGCACTCTAAAACCGTTAATAAATCTCATATCTGCCAAGGGTGGAGCAGGATTAATTCATGACCCTCTCAGAGTGTAGCAAGGGAGCCAAGCAGATGGGAGGTTTGGGAAAATGAGCAGGATACAATATGTAGTTAAGGAGGTTTATTCACAAGCAGTGCTGGTTTGCTGAGTGGACACTCAGTATTATGGATCTATGGAAAACCGTGGATGGGAAAAGTACTTAAAAGAAAACTTCCCCTTATAACTCTAAAATGTGTCTTTTTTCATTGTATATTTGTTTCTGGGCTATTTTAAAGCCTCAAAATCACTTCAAGTGCTTATTTTACAATTTTAATGTGTTTCCCACAAAATGGTGGCTGATAGTGCCTGCCTTGATAATGTGATCTTGTTTTTTTGCTTTCATTTCTTCTTCCCAGAATCCATTTCAAGTCCTCTTTATATGTGTCATGCTAGACATAAGGAAAAGGTGTTATTTTCTTATGCCATTACGACAGAATGGTAGGACTGTGAAGCACTGTTATCTAACGCACCTTCTGTAACAAAGCTACTTCTATGTTTCCAGGACTGAGTCTCATTTATGTGTCTGTCAGTGGTTGCTCTATGCTATAAATAGATGTTAACTACTCCCAACAAAAGAAAGTAGGTAAATTGCAGGCTATTGTAAAGGAATTCTTTTGTAGTTCTGAAATAATTGACAGAGCCTCCCCTACACTCTTTATGAAGTGTCAAAACTCTCGCTGAAGTGAATGGTCCTTGTTGTACTATGTGCAACTGACAGCTACTACTAAAAAGAAAAGGACTTTAAAGTAAGTCTGTCTGCTACTTCCCAATGCATTTGGTGGGAATTTTTTCACCTCCTGAATGATGTAGAATTAAAAATTGTCTGACTGGTTGCATAATTATTTATTTTTTTCGGTTTATTTTGTATTTATTTTTACTTTGTTAACCAGGAAAGGGACCCTTTTCAGCCATGACTTGAGATGCGATGGGAAAGATAACAACAACTAGGAAATGCACTTAACAATACAAAGAAGATCAAAAATACTGCCATTAAGCATTTAACAACGATTGCACGTATAAGACATATCTAAGGTGTGACAGTGAATAAGTAAAACATTAAACAACATTTAAAGGAATACATATATTAATAATGCTTAAATATACAATGTTATGTCATTATATATAAGGAATTATATGTAAGCACACTACATAGCTCACAGCCCCGTACTAGAAATCAGTAAGAAAATGTTGCATGGCTGCACAAAAGAAAAGGGGGAAAATAATTATATTTGCAACATTTTGTTGTCCTAAGGTAGTATGCAAACACACTAAATCTTCAAATTTTAAAATGGAATAGCCAGTACAGTGGAACCCAAGAACTAGTAAAACATTGTGTTAGGCCACATCTCTGTTACACTTGCATTTATTTTCTTTGAATAAACTGTTTCTGAGCATTTTTGATAGTCAGTCAGTAGTTTATATTACTGTTATTTGCTGGAAGATTGTTTCAAATACCTAGAACTATTTTTAAGAAAGCTTTTTTTACACATATCAGGTGTAAACGATGACCTGAATAACTGAACACCATCATTATTTCTGACTGAGAGTACAGGAATAATTTCTAAACTGCAGCATGTTTTGGAGTTTTGGACAGTAGCCATAATTCATTATTTTACAGATGATTAAAATGAGCAATAAAGTTACTCTTGCCATTTTTGGTGGTCAGTTGTTGGAGGTGAGAGTCATGCAGTGATGCTTGTGCGCCTTAGTTGGGTGTATGAATCAGTACTGCAGGGCTCTATAAATCTTCCAAATGGATAAAGCAGATCACATGGATGGAGGGGAGATATCATATGCACAGTATTCAAGTTTACAGTCTCATTCTACTATCAATCCATCAATCTGTTGTTATATTCCTTCATGTTTATCATTTTAAATGACTTAAACATCTTGAAAAAGATACACTGACATGCAGTCCTGAAATTATATAATCAGCTCATCCTCAGTCAATGGGACATTAATTATATGCATGCTTCAAAGAATGCACCACCTTAAAGCAAATGGGGAAAGTATATTAACATAGAAAACCTCACTTTATCACAACTGCCATCTTGTCTACACTAAGGGCATTTGTAATGACTGAGGAAGCTTTGTCATGGCAATAAGTATCTTAAAAAACAATGGCACCCACTTCATCATGAAGATAATACAACCACCAGTGGCAGGAATAATGAAAGAGATAGGCAAGACTCCCTCCCTCCTTAAAGATATATACTTCACCTGCTATACTGAATGTTGCAGAAATGTGCTAATGGACTTGCTATTTTTGCTCAAAAGTATTTTACAACCACAGTATAGAAGTATAGAAAAAAGTACAACTATTTGTTCTTGAATTTGAGTTAGGAGATTTTTTTTAACAGAGGTACAACTGCCTTCATGCATTACATTTTCCCACTTCTATTGCATTATTTTCCCTTGATTTATATTGCAGTATACTGACCACTTCATCAAAACCATAATCCTTCAACATGGCATCAATAATTCTGCACAGAAGCCTAACACTTATTATAAAACTGTTGCAGTTACAGAAAATACCACTTATAAGTGGATCACTATGCAAAATATGCACTCAACCATTGGGGTTGCCATCTTTTTTAAATGTCCAAAGTGGGATGATCTTACTGAAACCTCAGATCATGCAGGACAATCCATGTCATCATCAAATGAAAAATAATTATTTATGTTCATCTTATTAATAAGCTAAAGACTATTGATGCCCAATCTTGATTGTTTATACTACTTTATATATACTTGAAATTATGTGTGATGAAAATGTGAAATTTAGAGAAACGTTAGATAATATTTTTTCTTGTAAAGTACTAACACATTTACCATTTTTTTCATACCCCCTCCACAACACAGGACAGAACTGCCCAAATCAGGACTTCTGCGCAGAAAGAGAGACAGGTAGCTACCCTATCAATTAGGTGCAGTGATAATATTTCTCCTCCTGTCTGCACTACAGAAAGTGTAAAACAGTTTTACAGCTGTCTCTCTCTCTCTCTCTCTCTCTCTCTCTCTGTTTTTATAGCAGCTGCAGAGCTCCTGTTATCAGCAGGACTAATTGCCCATCTAAGATTGTCACCAGTACCTGAGAGGGTAATGAACAGATTTCTCTGGGTCACTGGTATGTCATGCAGAGAAAAAAATCTTCTGCATAGCATGTGAGAAGTTTAACTTAAAAATGTGGGTGGGCTTTCCCTTCCTTTGATTCCGAAGGAAGGGAATGAAAGTTTTATAAAGTACAAGCAGATTTCAGGTACCTATGCAATACTGGAACCATATTGTAGGAAGAAAAGCAACCTAAGGGTTGAGTTAAACTGTTGGAGAGGATGGAATTTTCCTTCAAATAGCTTACACAACAGACAACAACAATAAAAGAGGGGAGGGACTTTGGAAGTCAGGTTACTGTAATGGGCAGAAGCCAGAGACACAGCTTTTTAAAATATACAAAAGGAAAATGGTGGGAGAGTTGGGAGAAATTCAGTTTGCAGGAAGCAGGCTAGCTAGAAAGGAATCCAATGAAGTAAAGCCAATATCAAAGCTCTAGTCCTGTGAGTCTGGCTGCAGGTCAATGACACCACATTGATTAGAATTTCAGAAACTTTAGCTTATTACCTCAGTGTGGGACACAGATGCAAAGAACAGAATAGAAAGGCATGGAATACAACCTTAATCAGGTAAATGATAAGCAGAATATAAGACTGTAGCAGTGAAACCAAAATGTAAATAGCTGTAAAAGCACTGAAGCACCAGTCCTGGAGTAGAATTTATAATACATCTGCTACTCTAATTCCACCGCAGTCTAAGGCACCAGACTATGCAGAAATTTACCAGTAACACTGTTTATGAAAAAATGCAGTAATAAATTACATCATAATACATAACTAGTTCTTCCCAGGTCTTTGTTGTTGCAGAGTGTTGTCGCAAAGTGACTTAAACATTGTAATGCAGTACTAGCCCTGCAAATATATTTTTGTTTATTTATTAATCCCTCACCACACAGGACCAACCGAAATGGCTATTCTTTCTGCATTGAATCAGATCATTCATTCTGTGGTCACAGAGGCCTTTGTCCCTCAAGGAGAAGGGATCCATATGACCCATTAATTCCTTCCTGGGAATGTCCAATGAGCTCATCCACCCCACAGCAAGAGTCAGGTGATAGAGTGCAGGCAAGCTTGCTGGTTTTTGAGGGAGGCCTACTACCATCCCTGGCAGAGCCGTCCCTTGGTGCCTTCTCTGGGCTCTGCTATAGTTGCCCACAATAGAAAACTGCACCTCCCAATCTGAATTCTGCATGATTTACTGTGCAACTTGCATACAGCAGCACATCTCACTAGCCTTAAACTCCAGGAGATGGACACCTTGTGCTCCTTCTAAGAGTCATCCATGTGGTGAATTAGAGCTACCTCCCTTTCCCCAGGATGGATGAGATGGCAGGGTTCTTATCACATTGTCGAACTTTTAAAAGTTTGAACGTCATATGGTCGACACCATATGATCGTACTTTTAAAAGTTCAAACGTTTCAACAGAGATCCCAGTACAGTGCAGCAATGGAAGTTTTCCATTGTCTGCACTGTAGTGCGATCTTGGAGTTGGTATATTTAAAGGGGGGGGGCAGGGGGGTGCAGGTGGGCTTGCCCCCCTGCTTAAGGTTTCAGATAGGTTTTTTCTTTTTTTTTTTTTTTTTTTATTTGATTTTCGAACTTTTAAGAGTTCGAACATATGGTCTTGACCATATGGTGTTCGAACTTTTAAAATTTTGATTATCTGATATAGACCCGAGATGGCAGCACCATTCCCACTCTCCCCAGTAAGATCCTACAAAGGTCCATCTGCTATTCAAACTTCAGTCACCTGAGACACAGTCAAAGTTTTCTCTCTCTCTCTCTCTCTCTAAATATATATATATATATCTTCTTCTTCTTCTTTCGGCTTTTTCCCGGTCAGGGGTCGCCACAGCGGATCACCTTGTCCGCACATTGAATGGCAGTGGAGTTTTACAGTGTCGAGTTGCCAGCCCGGCGCCCAACCTTCCACAGAAGGCACACTCACACGCACACCTAGGGCCAATTTAGAGTGTCCAATCTACCTGCAGCATGTCTTTGGGATGTGGGAGGAAACCGGAGCACCCGGAGGAAACCCACGCGACCACAGGGAGGACATGTAGCCTCCGACAGAAGGCACCCCAGCCGGGATCGAACCGAGAACCTCTTGCTGTGAGGCGGCAATGCTAACCACTGCACCACCGTGGCCGCCCAAATATATATGTAGATATATATATATATATATATATATATATATATATATATATATATATATATATATATATATATATATATATACCACATAAATGGCATGTACAGGGTTTAGATTTTACACAGTGTTGCACAAAGTGATTGACTTTGTAATGCAGCACTATTTTTGTCTAAAGCTCTGTTGTGCGCATCATAGTGCTCTACTAGTTCTGCACAAGGTTTTGTTCTTAGCGAGATGTTGTCACAAAGTGAATTGTGAAGGCTGCCTTCCTAGCTAGATAGAATTTTGTAAATAATTCTATGTCATTGTAAATATTAATGTAATCCACAGGCTTGTTCTACAAATGTAAAGAGAACTATATGGTAGGATTAAACTATACGTTGTACTGAGCTTCAGAAATGTAACCACAGTGCACTCTGCTGGAAGAAAGCTGATAAGTCAAGCATTGTATGACTGTTTGATCTCAAGCTCAGAGACAGGATGTCTGGACTAAGGAATTATTTCTATACTCTTAGGACAAGAGGTCATTATTAGATTTTATGTATAAAATGTCTTTTATTGCTGTGGCTTCCTGCAGGTGCAGATTAAAAAAAGAAATGTAAATTTTAAGTTCTGTGAGCCTGGAAAACTAAATCAGAACTGTTAAGAATGATGTAATCTGAAATGACTCAGCAGTACTGTGTTATAAATTTAAGGACAGAAAGAAAGGAGAACATTTTCGGATTTTGTCTGAACCTGAATACATCAACTCACCAGCACTCCGCCTTTGCTCTGTAAGTAGGATCTTAGATCTTGGTATTTCTCTTAGAGTTAGATAGAAATTTAGCCAGATTAGTCTAGCTGTTCTCTATATTTATGCGGACTATTCTATAGTATTATTTTAAAGCATTTTCCTGTGATTTCTGAACTCTGTAATGTCATTTTGTTGAAGTAATAAGTACTGTCTTGTGTTTTTATTATTTATTGTTAAATATTTTTAAACCTTTCAACTGTGGCTGTTTTGTATAAAGGTAATTTAAATTCTTAGAGTACATTGCATGTATTTGGTGATACTGTCCAAGCCACTCCAATAGCTTTAGCCCTGGATCACACTTACTATTTGGATAACAATAATATTACACAGTGAAATTGGTTACCCTATGGGAAGGGCCTTATTATTAGCTGATAAGAGTAGTTGGTGGCAGTGATTACTACCTTATAGCCTGGTAGGAGGGGGCACAGCTGGAGAACCTGTGCCAGCCTTCCCCAGGAGTGTCTGTGTGTTTGTATATAAACCAAATCTCAGATTGTGCTTGTGTATGTCCCTGCCCAAGTAGCTGACACACACACACACACACACACACACACACACACACACACACACACACACACACACACGCACACACACATACACACACACTTTGAGATTTGTAAACCAAATCTCAAAGTATGTGTGTGTCAGCTTCTTGGGCAGGGGCACGAAGCACTGGTTAGACAGAGAGGGTACTGGAGGTTTTGGCTTGACTACTCGGCTGGGATCTGATCCCTATAGCTGTGCCAATGGGGAGTCTTATTGGGATCTGGAGAGAAACTGAGAAACCTGCCCCAGACTGACTGTAATCTCTATGTGCTCTTAAGGGAAATTGTACTTTACTGTGTGTGCACTTGTTATCCTTCCCAATGTGCATGCCCCTCACTGGTGCTAGTGGTGAGGCTTGATGCTCCTTGCTTGGATGTCTGCTTTGGAGGTCTCTGTTGCTTTTGCAGATTTTTATTTAGAGCCTCCGAGTATGTTTTTGTGTATTTATGTGTGTTTTTGCCGGTGCTGGTTTAATGGGTCTATGTGAGACTGGTGGTGTGATGCAAGTATTTCCCTTCTACTCTGACTGTCTGATCCAGCCTTGGGTTGAAAGAGTTTAGCCTCCAGTTTGGCTGTATAATTGCATCTCTCACATGTATTAGTGTTTGGTGGTAGGAGGAGAGGGTTGTCTGTGTACATGAGGCAGTTGTAGCATTGCCTCAAAATGCCCAGATTCACCAGTTGGACTGGAGAGTACACCTGAAACTGCCCTTTGGACATGCCTGGATAGGTACAGTGAACTATTTTACTGAATGGCTATAAGGTTGACTAGAGAGCCTTGTCCTTCTGTACAGTATAGGGGGGTCTAGTGCTAGGGTTTATAAGTGCTTGCTATGAGTTTTGAGCAAGTGCTGGGCTGAGAAATTAATGGCTTGAGTGCTTAAGTTGAAAGTTTGTCTAGTTCCAAGGGAAAAATTGAAGAGGAGACTTTGTGGAGCCGGGAATAGTTAGACCCTAGCTTACCAGCCCTGCCTGGCATGCAAAACCAGGCAAATGCGGTATTTATAGCAGGGAAATGAAAGAGATAGAAATTAGCCCAACATGGCCAATAAACTACTAATTTCTGGGCTGAAACCACTCCTCCAGGGACAGATAGGCTGCTCAAAGCTCCACTCTCTCACAGGTGAACAGAGAAACTTCCTTCTATCCAGGTAAGGTATGGGCAAACACAGAGATTTTTAATACAGCCCTGAATTCAGCACTTAACCTGAAAACTGGACTATACTACCTTAGAAAGGCGGGAAACAAGTATATTTTTTGTTTATTTTCAGAAAATAAAGAAGATACAATCAAAAAAACTCTTTAAATGCACAGAAAAGGATACTCATTGTTATATATCTCAGATCAGAGTTGTAGTCAATGCCACTAGCAATAAAGTAGGAACAAACACAAATGCAGTAAAAGAAGATGAATAGAATGCATTTTTGTATATATATAAAACAATAGAAAATGAACAACTGATTTAAACAAGTTACCCAATTAACCAGAAAAAATCTCAAAACTGAGCCCTGCTCCAGCAGTCTTCAAACAGACAAGTTCTAACTGCACACTCCTGCTGCGAGGGTGAAAGATGGCCTGGGTCAGTGCTCAAGTTATACAAACAAAGCTAGATTCAGCAGGCCTGAATCTGGTCTATGTTGCAGCAACAAGGCTCACCATTTTCAGAAATAAACAGTTCAAATAAGCAGGCACAATAAGCCCTGTGACCAGAAATTCCCAGCTCAGAAGGGTAGAATCCAGCCTCCCACAAGAGTGCAGACCACACCTTCTTAATGTAAAATAACTGGCCCAAAGCCCAAGTGCTTAAACCAGAACTAATACACTTTAGAACAGACACTAAGCCTTCAATCAGCAGCTCCCAACTCAGAAGGATGTAGGCTTCCTGTCCTGCCACAACAATGCAGAGGGAAAATCAACTCAGAAAAATAACACTTTCAACACAGATCAGAAGCCAGCAAATATGATCTTAAATCAATCAAGCAAAAGCAATTAGAATACTGTAGAACTTTGGAAAGAAGTGCCAAAAAATATACTTATCAGTTTATATCTTGAGTTGTTTCAGTAGCACTCTCAGTCAGAACTAGGGTTGCCACCTTTCCAAATGCCCAAAGTGGGACATTTGTGCTACAAACATCAGATTTTGCAGGGCAAAACATACCCACGGCCAGTACAAAGGACAGAACTTCAGTGTTTTGCCTGAATAAAAGTTTATTCTTGTAGCATTTTAGTTCCTTATTCTGTTTCTTATAACATTTAGGTGTTTCAAATACAGAATAACTGTTTAATGCAACTATTACATAAAATATAGAAAATAATTTTGTCCTAAAATCTCAGGACATTTGCCATTCTTTCACATTTTTTGCACGACACAACTGCCCAAAGAGGGACTGTCCCTCACAAAGCAGGACAGGTGGTAACCCTAGTCAGAACTCAATTAGATTCAAGCAATGAATGCAGAGGTAACAAACAGGGAATCTTAATTAGCCAGCAGCCAAACCTTTCCCCCTCCCAACCAACAGACTAAATAATCTTATTCCCTTCCCCAGTAACCTGCCTTTACTTTTAGAGCTGCAAGCCCTGTGAGTAGCCTTGGCTGCAGTGCCTGCTGTAGCCACTAGGTGGCTCCCTTCTCCCAGGTCTTCTCCCTCTGAAATAATTTCTATATTGTGCTATTTCTCACTCAATCAACCACTAAACTCCTACTTTACCCTCTGATAGCCCCTATCCTACTCCACTACTTCTATATTCTTCTCAACTATATTAAGCATTACATCCTTCTTAACATCTCCGTCAAACTGTACAAAGTACTATCTCCTTGGAAAACTCACATTAACAATCAGCACTCCACTGATTGTTTTACCTGACTCTCGTCTTCTTTGGCTCTTCCCGCTCCGTTCGCCCTTCGGGCTTATGCCGCTCCCCTACCCTGCCCCCAAATCTCACCCACCCCCACTACTCCTACACTTATACTACCCTAACCACTCCCCTCACTGATTGGCCACACCTTCCCAACAATCTCAACTAATCACAAACCATCTTCCTTACACCCACTCCCCTATTACCAAATCTCCAACGCACCACCTCATCCATCACCACTCCCATATATCTCTTAGCCTTTCCTGCTATCATAGCCATGTATCCAAGAACTCCCTCCTCTTCACAAAAACCAAATCCACTGTACTACCTCACACCCCTACTTATTATACTTCATCTACTCACTGCCTATGACTTCCAATACCTCCCTAATTATCAACCTTCCACATCAAGCACAGCAATCTACATCTTGACACAAACTCCTCCACCTACATATCCCCACTCCCACTTTAGCTCAGCTCCAAAACCTCTCCACCCACTACAACCATCTTACTTATACCCAAAAACAAAGAATTATTACCAACTCCTACTGAAATTCACCAAACTCATACAAAGTTTACATAATCTCATAGCCGATGGCAACATCCATCCTAACCCGGGCCTAATGTCACCATCTACCAGTAACCCCATAGATAAAACCCCTACTAACATAAGAAACTCACATAATGCCCCAAAATCATTCCTAGTCTGTCACCTAAATATCAGAAGTATAAACAACAAACTTCATCACCTGCATGCACTCATAGACATACACTTGCCTGACGTTTTCTGCCTTACAGAAACCTGTCTTAAATCCACTATCCCTGATAAGGAAATCTTACCCCCCCCCCCCACTACAATATAGTTAGACTTGACTGTAAAGTTAAAAAAGGAGGTGGAGTAGCCATCCTATATAAATCATCTCTAGAACTAACTACATTAAACATCCCCCCCGAACTAACAGCAACCAACACCAAAATAATAGTCTCAAGAATTCAGCTCAACAAAAACAAAGCTATAAACATAGTTTGTAGTTATATTCCTCCAGGCAACAACATAAACACCTTAGAAAGCACACTTCAATGGTTATCCTCCTCCCACCCCCAAGAAGCAGTCATACTAGGAGACTTTAATATCGACTGGAAAACCTGTTCAGCACAGTTCCCAACTACACACATTAACTTACATGGTTTCTCCCAAGCCATTACTACCCCTACCAGAATCTGCAAATCCAACAAAAAGGAAAGTGTTATAGATTGGATCTTAATAAATAATAACCCTCAGTTGTACAAGACAGAAACCCTACCTGAAGATATGAGTGACCACCTTCTAACCTACATAATTCGAAAAAGAGACGACATACCCCACCAAACCACCTTTATAACCTGCAGAAACACAAATAACTTTAACCTAAACAATTTCCTAAATGATTTAAGCCTATATAGATGGGCCAAACTTAAAACACTACCCCTTGACCAAGCAGTCTCAGAATTCAACACCACCTTCCTAGCCATCTTAGGCAGGTACGCTCCCATACGTAGATTTAGAACAAAAAACAGAATAGCACCATGGCTAACCATTACTACTAAACAAAAACTTGCATCTAGAAATAGAGCATGGAACTCATGGAGAGCCACCAAATCCCCACTTGACCACATAATATACAAACAGATAAGAAATGAAACTAAAAAATCTATTATGTAAGATAAGCAAAACTACTATTTCAATTTACAGCAAAAACACCAAACACAGCCTCAAAAATTCTGGTCAGGTCTAAATAAGCTACTCCACACAGGGAAATCTACTACCCCTACCCCCTCATCAACCTCACTACTTCCCCCTGAATCAGTAACAAATACCTTTAACACTTTTTTCACTTAAACTGTCAAATCTTTAGCCAATAACCTATCACCCTCCTCTTCTTATACAACCTCATCTACTCATGTGAACTCCGCACCCCTAAAATTTGAGCCTATCCCCACAGACTTTATCAAATCTTTACTTGAAAAACTAAAACCTACTACCCTTGCAACTGACCTACTCCCCACTGAATTCCTACAAAAGGCAGCTAAAGTAATACCTTATCCTATTTCCATCCTAATCAACCGTACAATTCAAGAATCCTACATCCCCTCCATCTGGAAAATCTCACACATTATTCCACTTCATAAAGGAGGGAACTCCACAGAACTTTCAAACTACAGACCTATCACTATTCTATCTCCCCTAACCAAAATAATGGAGAAATGCATACAGAAGCAACTATTAGCCCACCTCACCCACAACTCACTCCTAGCATCATCCCAGCATGGTTTCAGACCAGCCCATAGTACTACCACTGCCCTTCTCTCCTTCTCTCACACAATCAACCACAATCATAATCAAAGTCTGCTCTCCTCTGCCCTCTTCCTCGATCTATCTAAAGCATTCGACATGGTAAACCACAGGTTACTCTTAGACTCTCTCAACTCACTCTCAATAGACAAATCAGTATCTAACTGGTTCCACTCATACCTAAATTGTCGACAACAAGCTGTCTTGTGGAAAGATAATCTATTCCCCCCTTCTACCTGTCGCCCTTGGCGTACCCCAAGGCTCCATTCTAGGTCCACTTCTTTTCTCTATTTTCATCAATGAACTACCCAAAACCATACCACAGGCAACTTCCATACAGTACGCAGACTATTCCACACTAATCTGCACTGCCTCTACTCCAGCAGAATTATAATCCCTAACCCAGTCTACCTTTAACAAAGTAGAAAACTGACTTAATACTCGTCTACTCCTCCTGAACCCAAATAAAACCAAACTACTTCTGTTCACCCCACCCAAAAGCAAACACCACCAATATTTACGGTCTCTTCAAACAATGGAACCACAATTTCTCCTGAACCAAATACCAAACTACTAGGTATAATCATTGACAACAATCTTAGTTTTAACACCCACATAGACAAAACCATCAAAACAGTAAATAAAAAAATAGGATCCATGTACAGGATTAAGAAATATCTAACCCCAAACACCAGAACCATCATAGCTCGCACACATCTTCTGTCCTCGCTTGTCTATGCCTCACCCATCCTCACTAATCTATCTAAATCAAACCTCAACAAGATAACCAGATGCTATAACAATATAGCTAGATTCGCCACAGGCTTCACATACAGAACCCACCATTGTAACAATCTTCAAAAACTAGGTTGGCTAGAACTACCCAATCAAATAAACTACAACCAACTCATAGTTACTCATAAAATCCTATACCAACCAAACAGTACTCCAGTTCTAACTATCATTATCACCCCTTATAATAACCTAACATCCCTCCGCTCATCCAGCAGAATGCTAGTTCAGACTATAAAAGCAAACAACACTGCCGGAGATTCCATGTTCTCCAACTTTACTGGAAAAAATGGAACTCCCTTCCTCCAGAAATAACTTCCAATAGCTCATTGCCTCAGTTCAAAAAGCTCTGAAAACACACCTGCTTACACAATGGCTATGTCCATGTCTAAACCCTGACTAAATAATCATTATCCCACAAACCTCTCTTAGCTTTCTTTCCTTACCAACTGTAAAAGGGTATCCTTCAGATATACCTCTACAATATTCCTGACTAATCAATCTCTGCTACATAAAGATTTTCATGTCTTAACTACGGACATTCAACTAACGTTTTGACTGTGACCCAGTGTTAACTTCCTAAGATCATCTTAACCTCCATTTCTCCCCCTAAATGGCTACAATAATTTTGTAAATAGATCTATTGCTATATCTTTGTTAAATACCTAATTATTTCTCACTAATATCTACATTTTTTATTGAGATTGGTACTAAATGCTTTTTGAGAACTTGCAATTATTTTACTGCTACTTTCATGTTAACTACTTAATTAGTTGCTACTATATATCAAAATCTCTATTAATATTGCTATTAAATGCTTTGGATAACCTGGAGCTTTTCTCCCAGGGCCTCTGCTGAAAATGGATATGTATCCAGTCGGACTTTCCCGGTTAACAAATGTAAAATAAAAATAAATAAATAAATAAATTATACTAGCAAGCCTTGAGACAATCAGATAAAACACACAAGTTGTTTGGCCAGTATTTAACAGAGAAGGATTAAGGGTGGGGGAAAATAACACTTTCCACTCAGAAAAATTGTCATATTATTGTCATATTGTCATATGTCAAAATATTATCAGATTATCAGTTTTGGTACAATGATCTCTTTAAGAATTAATTAATTAAACACTTTATTAGTTTATTGCCGCTCCTTTTAGTATAAAAGGGATTCAATTCTTGTCAAAAACCCACATCTGAGGAAGTGTAATAAACGAAAACGTATGGTTAGCGTTTATGTGCTTTTATGTGCTTTGTCTATGTGTTTCGTATACAATAGCCAATTTTTATGCTTTGTGTGTCTAATAAAAGGAATTGATGGATGATTCTACTGTCTGAAACTTCACTGTGCACCTAAGGAGTTCACTTTGTTGGAATTTCATGATAATATAGTGCTAGTTCTACAACAGGTTTTGTTATTACAGCTTGGTGTCATGCAGTGACTGACATCATTATGCAGTACTGTTTCTGTAAAGGGCTTTGTTGCTTCATTATTTTGTCACAAAGTGACATAAACATAATGTAGTGCTTGTTCTAAAAAAGGTTTGTTGTTACAGAGTGATGTCACAAAGTTATTGACATCATAATGAAGTGCTAGTTCTGAAAGGGCTTTGTTGCTGCAGAGAACTATTACAAAGTGGCTTAGACATCACAGTGGAGTACTAGTTCTACATAAAGTTTTGTTTTTCAGAGTAGTGCCACAAAGCAACTTAGACATCTTAATGTAGTATTAGCTCTGCACAGAGCTTTTGTATTACAGACTATTGTCATAAAGTGAGTTAGACACCATAATGCTGTACTAGTTCTAGTTAGAGCTTTATTATTACAGTCTATTGTCACAACATGACTTGGGTATAATAATGTGAAAGTTCTACTGTGGGCTTTGTTGCTATAGGGTGCTGTCACAAAGTGACTTAGACATTATAATACTATACTAGATATGTGCAGCACATTCTTTTCACACAGCAGCTGGCACAGTGAAGGCTGCCAGCCCAGCTAGCTGGAATTTTGTAAATAATTCTATGTCATTTGCGAATAGTAATATGATTTGTATGCTTGTACAAATGTAAGTAAACTGTTATGCACTGAGCTTCAAAAATGTAACCACAGTGCACCCTACTGGAAAAGAGCTAAACTCTAAGAAAGTAAGTTAAATTGTTTACGGCTATGCTATAAGGTTAGTTACTGCAAAGAGGCAGAATGTCTGCAGCTAGAAATTATTTATTTTTTCTGGAAACAGAAATAATTACAGGTTTCCAAAGTTAAAGTGTTTAACAGTTTTACAACTTCCAGTTCTAGGCAACATTTCTGAGAGATAAGTATTTTTAACACAGAGGTGTTATATTTCAAGTTCCTGTTAGCCTGGGAATTAAAGTCAGAGGTGTCAATAATAATGTAATCTGAGATAACCTAGCAGAGATGTTTGATAGTAATTAAGAACTATCTCAAAGAGTGAGTTTGTGCATTTTGTATTTGTCTTTTGACCTAGAAACATCCATTCAGCACTTGCCTTTGCCTGGCTCTGTAAGTAAGATTTAGGCATAGTATTTCTCTTAGAGATAGATAGGAATACAGTAAAGATTAGTCTAGATGTTTTCTGTATTTATGTGAGACTGCCCTGCAATGTTGTTTTAAAGTATTTCCTGTGATTCTGAACTCTGTTGTCACTGTGTTAAGTTATTGAGTATTGTCTTGTGCTTTTATTATTTAATATTAAATATATTTAAACATTTTAATTGTGGCTGGTTTGTTTAGAGATATTTAAGCTCTTGGAGTACTTGCATATGTTTTTGGTGACACTATACAGGCCACTCCTAAATAGCCTTAAAAGGTTTGGTCACACTTACTATTTGGATAATAGTAACATTACACAGTAGACTTGGTCACTCTTTGGGAAGGGCCTTAAAGTAGTTGATAAAGGGTGGGTGGTGGCAGCTGGTACTACCTTATAGTCTTTGCAGATGGGGGCATAGGTAATAAACCTGTGCCAGCCTTCCCCATGAGTCTCCGTGTGTTTGTATATAAATCAAATCTCAAAGTGTGTGTGTGTGTGTGTGTGTGTGTGTGTGTGTGTGTGTGTGTGTGTGTGTGTGTGTGTGTGTGTGTGTGTGTGTGTGTACCAGCTACTTGTCATCCTCCCAATGTGCACGCCCCTCATCGGTGTTATTGGTGAGGATTGAGGCTCCTTGATTACTGGGGCAGTGCAGGGGCATCAAAGGCACTATCATTCAGTACTAGTTATGCACAGGGCTTTGATGTTTTTGGCTGTTGTGACAACTTCTGGATCCAGCACAAGGTGACCTAGGCAGCTGCCTAGGGTTCAGTGCTGGCTGGAGGCCCAGCCATCAACAGTAAATTAAAAAAGTCCAAATTCCTCAATATTAACTTATTTTTGAAAAAGTCTGAAATTGGCTGTTCTGCTCTGGGTCTTCTGATTTCCTACATTCACAGCATTAATCACACTGGCTTTGAATCATAGCCCAACTCCTCTTTCATGGGCAAATGGTTTAGGCGAATGAGCTGGGACACAAAGCAAATGGGTGTACGATTTTGAACTGTCAGCATCCAGATGGTCTATGTTTTGCACCAGGTACCACTGTATATTTCTTCATGAGACAGGATTCAGCAATGGGTTTCTTTATGATGATAGTCTGTACTTTTGTCTGGCACAGGTAGTCTGTGTTTTGTAACAGCAGCAGCAACATTTATTTATGAAAGAAGTTCATTTTGATTTTGCTAGTTGAGATACCACTGTATATTCCCTCATGAAACAGATGTGTGTGTGTGTGTGTGTGTGTGTGTGTGTGTGCGTGCGTGTGTGTGTGTGTGTGTGTGTGTGTGTGTGTGTGTGTGTGTGTGTGTGTGTGTGCACGTGCGATTCCCCATGTTTATGGGTCACTTTCTAGTTAAGAAACTTGCTCTGAGTCAAATCCTGTACCTTAGATACAGGAGGCAAGACCCTCACTCCTCCACCTCCTCCACACCAACTGCCAGACCTCCAGCTTCATTAACATTTTTTTTGTAAATTACTGAGGATGACTCCAGTCAGTCAATATCAGTCATAACAGTTTCATTGAGGTTGACAACATACATGTTGATACAAAACCTGTTGTTCTCTTAACTTTATAAATGAAATTTAGTCCCATTTTGGGTAGGGAAATGGTTGGAAGTATACTTATATGGACCTCTAATACTGTACCTGGAAAAGCTTTTACACAGACCTTTGATTCCAGGTCCAAGAATACAGAGAATTTCATTATAAAACACTGAGGAGTGTTGACATGTTTTCGTGATATAAAAAATAATATCCCTGAAAAACCTTGTTTTGTTAGGAAGAACAGAAATATTAAAGAAATTTTAGAATTAGAAAGAATGCCTCTAGATAGGAAAAAATTAGGGCCTTTTAAATGTGGAAGTTGCAACCAATGTACTTATATATGCAAAACAGGTCATTTTTTTTGGAGGCTAGAAAGTTAGTCATCAAATCCAATGGTTATCACTACTGTAATGGTAGGGATGTAGTGTACCTTGTCCATTGTTTGGTCTGTTACATTTTTTTATGTTGGAAAAATCGAAAGAATGTTATCAAAGTGTATATATGAGCATATATATGAGGTTAATCGAGGCATGGAAACAAATACTTTGTATAGGCATACATGTTCTTGTTCACAAAGTAATTTTTTTTTGTATTAGATCAAATACCCAAAAGTGAGAGGGGTGGATCGTGGGAATCCAGGATAAAGTATAAAGAACTGGTATGGCAATTAAAACTGGATATGGAGACCCCACCTGGATTGAATGACAAAGTTTCTATCTCTTGTGTTCTTAAAATGCAGGCAGCCAAATTGTGATACTTGTTATTTAATGTTGTTTAGCGTGGCATTTGAGTTTTTGACAAATGTTATGGTTTAATGCATATTATTATTGATGTTAATTAATTAATTATAACTGGTAGCTGAGACTGGATTGAATGGAAAGCATCACATGAACCATTTGAAATATTTTAAATTTATTGGGTTGCATGATAAGGTTAGTTCTGATGAAGTCTTGAATGAGAAAGATGAAAACACTGAACTTTTACTGTGTATTTAATAAAGGTACAAATTATATTTTCTGCATCCTGATCCTTGCTTTGGGAAGCTCACAGTTTCTTTTGGAATTAGTTAAGTGTTTACTGCTTGCTGAACTGGTCATGGATTTTTGAATGTTCTTTACCATGGCTGGGAGAAGTGATGCTGGTCAAGGTCCGAATTTGGATTCAAGAGATTTAAATTATTTAAATCTTAAAGGAGAATTAACATTTCTTATTGATCTTTTGATGCAATTTACGAAAGTTTCTACTACCAACTTGAATGATTCTGCTTTGATTTCCTGTAATCTGGGTAACCAACAGAAATTTAGATTGAGAAGTAATGTTCCCAAAGGGAACCTTATGGATTCACGTTTGAGAGGATACCCTAATAACACTTCCAGATTTGTTCGTTCTCCAATGCAGCCTCAGATGGCTGCTACTACAGAAGTTCAACCAACGAGTTTAAATATGGAATTTGCACTTAAGAACTGGCTGGACAACAATATTTCTTTCTTATACACTTCTATTTCAGAATCCTTTGTTTTTTCTTATAATGATATGGTAGCTAAGTTGAAAATTAAAAAAAAAAAGCACCATACAAGGACCAAAAACACAAAACCAATAAATAATTGGCTAAAAACCAGCCCAGGCACCACCAGCAACCATGGACTGGTGAATAGAAACTTTTTTTTAATACAGAAGTTAGTAATCCAAACGTTAAGGGCTTTTGTCCAAGCACTATTCGCAACTTCATCAGAACTGTCATACTGTTACAAAACAAACCTTTTAAAAGTCAAAAGGCATCAAACATCACTTAATTAATGGTCCACTCAGAATATGAATAAAACAACAGTTAAAAACATGGAAGAAACATTTAAAGGCACATATAATAAATAGAAGATTACTCTTGACTAAGATGAAAATCAACAAAGATACAAAGACCATCCATTCTCTACCCGCCAGAGCAGGGACCCACAAATCACCTATTATAAGACCCATACAACAAATTCATACCCCTTAGATTTAGTGCACTTGAAATAGAAATTGCATCATTTAGCCTGGGCTTGTCACTGGTATTTAGGCGCACTTGCCATAACAATTCCTTATATTGCACCAGAATGCTCCAAGAACCACCTCTTGGATTTCGGGGTACCTGTTCTAAAACAAAAAAAAATGAATTTTTTTGTTTGCAACACATGTAGTCCTGTGTTTGTACAATGCATTGGTCTCATTGCCATGTTTGACATCATAAAGTTGTTCAGAAATTCTCCTACGAAGGGAACGCTCAGTTTTTCCAACATAGAAATCAATACAGACATCACAAAATGCTAGATAAATGATGCTTAGGGTGTTACAATTAAAACTTTGTCTAAAATGAAAACAAATCCAGTAGTGGGTAGGCTGATCACTTCCGCTTCATAAATAAAGCTGCATTGTTAGTAGGCACCACATCTTCTAGTGCCCTTGTGACCCCATGAGCATTAGTGTGACAGAATGGTGTTCTCTCTATTTTCTCTTTTATATTGCTACATCTCTTGAGAGTGAAAAGAGGAGCATCGCTCGCCAAATCACCAATCTCAGGGTCACTGCCTAGTATTTTCCAGTTATCTTCAATAAGGTTCATAGTAATACCACTTTCCTAGGAATATCTTAAAACCAAGTTTTTAGAAAAATACATCTCATTACCCTTTCTATTATTACTGCCAGGTGTCCCGTGGGAACTATTGGGCATCCTGTTACCCAAAATAAGGAGAAATTTGGAAACACTTCCTGCCATAATTTCCTGGTAAACTTCCTCAAGCAAAGAATCAGAATAATGTCTTTCTCAAAGCATTGACTTCAAATTCACCATTTCGACAATTAGGTCAGCTTCATCAGAAATTAATCTTGTCAACTGTACCATTTGGCCCGTAACTAAACTGTATTTTGCTTGTGTGGATGGCAGCTTTGAAAATGTAAATATCTGTTGAAAATTAAACTTTTAAAATATTGTACCCTGCAAGCTGAAAATTTATATTTGGCAGTATGTATTAGGCTTAAGAGAGTCCATAAAGGACTGCAGCTCTATAAATTTCCAATCGCTGTTCAGTTTGAGAGTAATTTCTATCATGAACCTGTGAAGATGTTTAATGGCTTTGGACTTGACCTTATATAAGCCATTATTAAGAACAATGAAAGTTTGTTGTATTCACTTTTGGCTGAAATTATGGAATTATATGATGGTATTATTCATGATTTGATGCACACAGTGGACAATTTTAAATATTTTCAAGTGTTTAAAGAAGTTGATTACAAATGTAATGATATGTAAAGAGAAGGAAGATTTGTAAGATGCAGAGAGACTTAGATGAATATCAGAAGAATATGGCTTATCCTTTACCCAATTTTATGAGGGGTGGAGGAAGAGGGTTGAAAGGCCTGATGTCTCACCATTTCCTGTAGAAAATGCCAAGAGGGTTAATATTACAGACATGCCGCTGAGTCTATTGCCTTTGGATTTTCTACACTTGAGATGGTCAGAACGAATAGCGTAGCATCAAACTCAGAAACCCCGAGCACTCATTGGAACAATTGGAATACAAGAAGGTGACATGTGAGAGGCCAAAGCAGGGGGAGAAGCTTAAACAGAGCCAGAAATTTAGTGACAATATGGACTGTATTGAAAATAACAAATTAAAAGTTTTGTACAATGGTTTGCTAATTTCTTATCAAAGTTTTAACATATTTAATTATAGTAATTTAGTGATTAATTTAGATCATTTTAAATTATTTATGAAAGGTTTACAATTTGTTCCTTTAAGACATTCTCATTGGAACAACTGGAATACATGAGGGAGACAATTGAGAGGGTCAAGCAGGGGGAGAGGCTTGAACATAGCCAGAAATTAAGTGCCAATATGGACTGTATTGAAAATAAGTTAAACGTTTTGTACAATGTAATTTAGTAATTAATTTAGTAATTAATTTAGATCATTTGTAATTATTTATGAAAGGTTTATAATTTGTACCTTTGAGACATTTTAATTTGGCAGAAATTTTAAATGATTTAAAATTATTCTCAAGGAAATTAAACTTGGGGTATTTATTTTATGATAGTGAGGTTAAATGAGACTGAAAGGTTGTTCAAAAGGAAAAGTACTATAACCCCCCCCCCTTCTTAATTTGGGGGTTCTGATTTTTCAGGAATTGGTCCAAAAGGATTTGAGGAAGTTGAATAGTGACAACAAGAAAAAGGTTTTCAATTTGTCCAATGAAGAAGTGAAGCTATTGCAATTTTTTCTAATGACCCTGATTATAGGATCATGAAACCTAATTAGGTTGGGGGTATTGTTATTATGGACCACATGGATTATAATACCAGGATGTATAATATATTCTGAAATGATGAGGGGTATATTATTATGTCTAGGAATTAAATAAATATAGCTTATTCTAAGACTGATTTAATGCTAAGAGATCATATTATGCTAGGAGCTATTGACAATCAATTGTTTGAATTCTTTAAGGTTGATAACCCATGTATTCCTGTGATTTTTGGAATTCTCAAGATACATAAATCTATCAAGGACCCCCTTGCTGAGACCGATAGTAGTGGCTAGGGGTTCCAAACTACAGCCATTAGTTATTTATATAAATCAGAAACTGAAAGCATTTATTCCAACTATTAGGCATATTTCAAGGATTCATGGGAATTTTGAGAAACATTTTTTATCAAGATGATTTAATATTTGTGGCAATAGACATTGTGGATCTTCTTTCTAGCATTCCAAATTCTTTGGGACTTGAATGGTTTAATGAAGTTATTTTAGGTTGTGATTATTTGACTAGTAATGAAATATTATTAATTAATGAATTTATGGAATTAATTTTGGATAATAATGTTATGGTTTTTAAATCAGAATATTATAAGCAAATAAAAGGGGTAGCCATGGGAGCCAATTGTGCTCCCATTAATGCTAATTTAGTTTTATATTATTGGGAGAGAAAGTTTATTATGAATTCTAATGACACTAACAACTGACATATGTATACCAGATTTTGAATTATATGTGCATATTATGGAAAGGTTCCTTAGACAGTTTGAAGGAATTTTTAACTATATTAAAAACACTACTACTTTTTGAGATTTACTTCTTTTCATTCCAGAGGTGAAATTAATTATCTGGAATATATATATATAAATATATATATATATATATATATATATATATATATATATATATATATATATATATATATATATATATATACATATATGTAAAGATAAGGTAGAAAGAAAAATTTAGTCTACGGTATTTCAGAAGAATACCTTTTCTAATTCATGCTTGCATTATATGAGTAAGCATCCATTTCATCAAAAGAAAGGTATCATTATTAAAGGCCAGATGGTAAGAGCATTTCAAATGACATCTGAATATGCTAAATTTATAGAACAAGTAGCATTTATTAAACAATTGTTCTTGGAAAGGGGCTACCCAAGTGATTTGATTACAACAATTGAGATTGAGGTTACAAATGATAGGAAAAGAAAATTTAGTCCCATTTGTGGCAAAGAAATGGTTGAAAGTAGACTTATATGGACATCTAATAATATACCTGGAAAAGCTTTTACATATACCTTTAATTCCAGGTCCGAGGACATAGAGATTATTATTACAAAACAGTGTGGACATGTTTTCCTGGTATAAAAAATATTATTCCTGAAAAATCTTCCTCTGTTAGGAAGAAGAATAGAAATATTAAAGACATTTAGAATTAGAGAGAATGCTTTTAGGTACTAAAGAATTACAAGCTTTTAAATGTGGGAGTTGCAACCAATGTACTTATATATGCAAAATAGATCATATTTTTTGGAGGCTAGGAAGTTAATCATTAAATCCAATGGGTATCACAACTGTAATAGTAGGGGTGTAGTGTACCTTGTCCAGTGTTTGGGCTATACCATTTCTTATGCTGGAAAAACTGAAAGAATATAAAAAATTTGCATATATGAGAATGCATATATTTGCACTGGGTGTAACGAGGTTGGACAGGATTAGGAATAAGTATATTAGAGGGTCAGCCCAGGTTGGAAGGTTTGGAGACAAAGCCAGAGAGGCAAGATTACGTTGGTTTGGACATGTGCTGAGGAGGGATGCTGAGTATATTGGGAAAAAGATGCTAAGGATGAAGCTACCAGGTAACAGGAAAAGAGGAAGGCCTAAGATAAGGTTAATGGATGTGGTAAGAGAGGATATGCAGGTGGTTGGTGTGACAGAGCAAGATGCAGAGGACAGGAAGAAATGGAAACAGGTGATCCACTGTGGCGACCCCTAATATGTGTGTGTGTGTGTTTGTGGGGGAGCAGGGGGGCTTGCCCCCTTACTTACACCTTTTTTTCTTGTTTTATTTAAAAAAAATTGTTTTTGTCATATTCAAAGTTTCAACAGTTCGATCATTAAATTTCGACCTTTAGTGATTCGAACTTTTAAAACTTTGATAATGTGATATAGACCCAAAGTCAACAATGGACTTCTTTAGGAAGACAGTCTGCATTTTGTCTGGTATTGAAAGAGTGATACAGCATTCAGGTGGTCTGTGTTTTATAGCAGCAACAACGTTTCTTTATGAAGGAAGTCCATTTTGCTAGTGCAGGTACCACTGTATATTTCCTCATGACACGTGTGTGTGTGTGTGTGTGTGTGTGTGTGTGTGTGTGTGTGTGTGTGTGTGTGTGTGTGTGTGTGTGTGTGTATACAATGCCCCCATTTAGGGGGCACGTTCTAGCTAAGAAACTTGCAGTGAGTCAAATCCTTTACCTTAGGTACAGGAGGCAAGACCCTCACTCCTCCACACCAACTACCTGACCTCATTCTTCATTAACTATTTTTTTTGGTAAATTACTGAGGTGGACAACAGTCAGTCAATGTCACTCATAAGAGTTTCATTGAGGTTAACAAAAATACATGTTGATGCAAAACCTATTGTTCTGTTAACGTACTAAATGATTTACATTAGTTTGCTTTTATCTGTCTCCCATTTGCAGAACATCTCTGACTTTGCCTCATAGTTGCCTCATATTCGTGCCCTGTCCTTCAGTAAGTCACTTAACTAGGCAGTGTGTTCAGTCAACTGGAAATTTGAGCTAGACTCCTAAATGGCATCCTAAACTGAAAGTCTAGTAACTACATATGAACCAGAGTCACTATGGTGTAAAGGAAGGAAACTGATTGTAGTAAACAGGAGCATCATCGTATCAGCCATGTTCTTTGGATGTGATCCTTGTTCTGTTGAACGTTAACATTGTGTTTATTATTAGCTTGCAACTAAACTGGACAGCATAAAGTCTTTATTTTTTAATGTGAAACTTTTAGCTATGAATACATTTTTAATTGTATTTGTTTTTTGCAGGCACACAAGTATAAAAATGCACTGTATTTGGGATACAAATGAAATGCACTTTGTTTGAGCTAAAACAGTTTGTCAAGTGCAGATGAATGATAAGGCTATGAGTTGTTAACTAGATGCTTCCTGTAGTACATGGTTTGATTCCCTCAGCCTCCATGTATCTTCCATGTGACTCTTCCAAGTTAGTCTTACTAAACAGTACTCCTGGGCTGCTCCAGAAAAGGGATATTTGTGTCCAGTGGGCTGTTTCAGTCTTTACACATTTGTCTTTTGAATTACAACACCCTTCACATAGATGCTGTTACTTCTCTGCATGCCACTTGAGTATGAATACCAACACATCACTAGTAGTTTAAAGGGTTGCCAGATGCATTTTCACTAAATATGAGTTTCAAGGTAAGAGATGTTTACTGCTTCTCATGCAAGTCTTTCAATCTGAGAGTGTTCCATTTTATTTAGAAAATTAATGTCAATATTTGTTTCTGTAAAATTTGAAACACAAATTTTAAATGAAATCCAAACCTCTGTGATAATTGTAAAAGTAAAGAATAAAATAGTAAGTACACTGACAATTTTGAACAGTGCTTATGATAACAGGGAAAGACAGCCAAGTAATGGGATAGTAGTATGGCTTGCAGGGGCCTGATTCATTACCCTGCATAGGATCCCATTTGTCCACAGTCCACCTCTATTGACTCTGGAGGTGTATGCTGCAACAATACAGCATTAGCCATTCAAGTAGGTCAGATGTGTGCTGTGTGATGGCAGGGATAGGTATTATTGATGGCACAGAAGACATATGAAGGTCAAACATGAGATGTAGGCGTAAAAGGAAACAGTATGTTGTATGCAGTCCTATTTCTGTTTTTTCTATGACTTGTGGGTTCTTGAACAAAAACTGCAGCATGTATAGTGTCTTAATTGTTTTACTTTATTTGCTGCACCAAAGAATACATTCATTAATAGGCCTGGATTGTGTAATAGTCGAAACATGTTACATTTTAGTAATATATTTTTGCAGTACTTTCTTTACTGCCTAAAGCAATTGCAAATGGATTGACATTTGTCAGATAATATAATATAATATACATTATTTGGAGCGATGATCAGAACCATCTGATCTTCAGCATCCATTATGTGGTCATTGTTGCATTTTGCTGTGATATTGTCTTCTGTACAAGATTGGATTGTAAAGGATCTCTGCATTTAAAAACTGTTACCAGAGGACTTAAGCTCTGACTTGTTAATGAGCCACTTCCTGTTGTCTAATAAGTGAAAGAGTTTCCACTCACTGACATATTTGCAACTTCCACATGGCAGCATGTGCACACTAGTCTTGAGATGTAAGGGTTGAGCCCATTGTTCTCCTGCTAGGTGTGACGCACCCAGGTTGTGAACCACAACCACCTATCTTCCCCAGGATGGGCAAGCTGACAATGTATGTTCATTCAAATCCTTCTGTGCCAGCTCCTACAGCTTCCCAAGCTGCTGTTTGAACTATAATTACCTGGGAATAGTCAGGGCTTTATCTCTCTGTGTAATAAAGATTGCATATGCAAGGCTTAGCTGTTACAGAATGTTGTCACAAAGTGAATGGCATCACAATACAGTGTTATTTTTTGCATAAACATCTGTTGTTTCAGAATGCTGTCACAGACTGACTTAGTTATAGATTGCTCTACTGGTTCTGCACAGGTTTCTATTGTCACAGAGTTGTCACAAAGTGACTGACATAATACAATACTAGTTCTGCACATTACTTTGCTGTTTCAGAAGTTCCCACAAAGTGACTGACATCAAAATGTGGTACTAGTTATGCACTGGGCTTTGTTTCTTTGTTAGAGGGGGTTGTCAGAAAGTTACCACATCATAATGCAGTGCCAGTTCTGTACAGGCCTGTTGTTTCAAGGTGTTGTCACAAAGTAACTAACATCATAATGTACTAGTTCAGAGTGGGGTTTGTTATTACAGACATCTGTCACAAACATAGACATTATAATGAAGTACTATTTCTACACAGGGCTTTGTTATGACAGTCATACATCATTATCATCATCATCATCATCATCTTCTTTCGGCTGTTCCCATTAGGGGTCGCCACAGCGGATCATCTGATTCCATTTCTTCCTGTCCTCTGTATCATGCTCTTTCACACCAACCGCCTGCATGTCCTCTCTCACCACATCCATAAACCTTATCTTAGGCATTCCTCTTTTCCTCTTACCTGGCAGCTCCATCCTTAACATCCTTTTCCCAATATACCCAGCATCCCTCCTCAGCACATGTCCAAACCAATGCAATCTCGCCTCTCTTGCTTTGTCTCCAAACTGTCCAACCTGAGCTGACCCTCTAATATACTGATTCCTAATCCTGTCCATCCTAGTCACACCCAGTGTAAATCTTAACATCTTTAACTCTGCCACATCCAGCTCTGACTCCTGCCTTTTCGTCAATGCCACTGTCTCCAGCCCATATAACATAGCTGGTCTAACTACCCTCTTGTAGACCTTCCCTTTCACTTTTACTGGTACCCGTCTGTCACAAATCACTCCTGACACTCTTCTCCACCCATTCCACCCTGCCTGTACTCTCTTCTACACCTCTCTTCCACACTCACCATTACTCTGAACTGCTGATCCCAAGTACTTAAAACTCATCCACCTTTACCAACTCTACTCCCTGCATCCTCACCATTCCTTTACCCTCCCTCACATTTACACACATATATTCTGTTTTAGCCCTGCTGACCTTCATTCCTCTCCTCTCTAAAGCATATCTCCACCTCTCCAGGGTCTTCTCAACCTGGACCCCACTCTAACTACATATCACAATGTCATCTGCAAACATAATAGTCCACGGGGCCTCCTGTCTGATTTCATCTGTCAACCTGTCCATCACCACTGCAAATAAGAAAGGGCTCAGAGCTGATCCATGATGTAATCCCACCTCCACCTTAAACGTATCTGTCACTCCCACCGCAGTCCTCACCAATGTCACACTACCCTCGTACATATCCTGTACCACTCTTACATACTTATCTGCCACTCCCGACTTCCTCATACAATACCAAAACTCCTCTCTAGGCACCCTGTCATATGCTTTCTCTAAGTCCACAAAGACACAATGCAACTCCTTCTGACCTTCTCTGTATTTCTCCAACAACACTCTCAGAGCAAATATTGCATCTGTAGTGCTCTTTCCTGGCATGAAACCATACTGCTGATCACTAATCATTACCTCCCTTCTTAACCTAGCTTCCACTACTCTTTCCCATAACTTCAAGCTGTGACTGATCAATTGTATCCTTCTGTAGTTACTGCAGATCTGCACATCACCCTTATTCTTAAAGATAGGTAACAAAACACTTTTTTTCCACTCCTCAGGCATCCTCTGACTTTCCAAAATTTCATTAAACAATCTGGTTAAAAATTCCACTGCCATTTCACCTAAGCACCTCCATGCTTCCACTGGTATGTCATGTGGGCCAACAGCCTTTTCATTCTTCATCCTCTTCATAGCTGTCCTTACTTCCTCCTTGCTAATCTGTTTCACTTCCTGATTCACTATCCCCACATCATCCAGCCTTCTTTCTATCTCATTATCCTCATTCATCAGCCCTTCACAGTACTCTTTCCATCTACTCAACACACTCCTCTCTTGTGAGTACCTTTCCCTCACTATCCTTTATCACTCTTACCTGCTGCACATCTTTCCCAGCTCTGTCCCTCTGTCTAGCCAATCGATACAGGTCCTGTTCTCTCTCTTTAGTGTCCAACCTCTCATACAACTCTCCATATGCCTTATCCTTAGCCTTCACCACCTCTCTCTTTTCCATGCGTCTCATCTCATTATACTCATGTCTACTTTATTCATCTCTTTGACAATCCCACTTCTTCTTTGCCAGCCTCTTCCTCTGTATACTCTCCTGTACTTCCTCATTCCACCACCAGGTCTCCTTGTCCTCCTTCCCCTGTCCAGATGTCACACCAAGCACCTTTCTAGCAGTCTCCCTTACTAGCTCTGCTGTAGTTACCCAGCTATCTCGTAACTCTTCACTGCCTCCCAGTGCCTGTCTTAACTCTTCCCTGAACTCCACCTCACAATCACCCTTTATTAACTTCCACCATTTAATCCTTGGCACTGCTTTCACAGTCCTCCTCCTCTTCTTAATCACCAAAGTCATCCTACATACCACCATTCTATGCTGCTTAACTACACTTTCCCCTGTTGTATTGTTACAAAATAGGTTACATCATTATTAAGTACAAGATTTACACTGATTTTACAAATTGTCTTAGACATCATAAAGACATACAAATTCTGCAGAGTTCTTTCTTACTACACAGTGTTTTAAAAATGAGTTAGAATCATAATATAATATTAGTTCTTCAAATACCTTTATTGTTACTTTATGTTGCCACAAAATGACATAGACATTTTAATGCAGTACTAGCTCTGTACAAGGTTTTGTTATTACAACATGTCACAATATGACTGATATCATAATGCAGGACTTCTGCACAAGGCTTGTTGTTACAAAGTGTTGTAACAAAGTGACTTAGACATCAGAATGCAGAAGCAATTTTGCACAAAATTTGTTTTTTCAGAAGTTGTCACAAAGTCACTGACATCCCAGTACAGAAGTAGTTCTGAACAGGTCTTTTGTCATTAGTGTTGTTACAATGTGACTACCATCATTAGGTCAAAAGGTAATTTTAGGCATCATAATACATTACTAATTCTGCACAGGATTTGTGATTTCAATGGTTGTCATAAAGTGGCTGACATAATGGAATAGTCATTTTGCACAGGGCGGGTCTCAGAATGTTTTCAGAAAATGACTTTGACATTATACTATAGTTCTAGCTCTATACATGTGCTTTTTTTTAATTCTTCTGTGATCCCCACAGGACTGAACCTGATGGATACTCTACCTGTACCAGTCAGATCGTTTCTTCTATGGTCAATGGAGCCAGGAATCTCCTGGCAACAGCCATTCATTCATTCCCAGGAATGCCCAATGAGGTCATCTGTACCACCACCAAAGGTGTGTTGTGGGGCTCCTGCCTCCTCTACAGTGGAACTTCTTGAGTTCCTTTGTAATTGCCTTCTAAGGGAACGGTACCTCCACAAACTGAAGTCACTTTGATTTACTGCACAAGTTGCACATGGCAGCACATGCTCAGTAATCATGTGCTCCACAGGGTGAAGACCTAGTGCTCCTGCAATGTCACCCATGTGGTGAAACAGGCGGCACCCCAATGATGGGTGACCCCCCCTATGATGGGTGAGCTGGCAACAGCTGCTATCTTCCAACCTACCCACCAGTTCCTACAGGAACTGCTATTTGAACAGTGGTCACCTGCAGCAAAGTCAGGATTGTATCCCTCAGTGTCATGGAACTGGATTGCACAGGGCAAAGTTGTTAGAGAGTATTGTCACAAAGTGTCTGATAGCATATGGCAGTACTATTTCTGCACAGACCTCTGTTAGACAAAATGTCTGATAGCATAGTAAAGTAATATTTCTGCACAGAGATCTGTTGTTAGAGAGTGTTGTCACAGAGTGTCTGATAACATATTGCACTACTATATCTGCACAGAGCTCTGTTAGAGAGTACTGTCACAAAGTGTCTGATAGCATATGGCAGTACTATTTCTGCAAAGAGTTCTGTTAGACAGTATTGTCACAAAATGCCTGATAGCATATTAAAGTGCTACTTCTGCACAGAGGTCTGTTGTTAGAGAGCACTGTCACAAAGTGTCTGATAGCATACTGCAGCACTATTTCTGCACAGAGTTAATCATGTGAGTTTTGTCATAAGACAAATATTGACTGATTTAGAAGAGATTTCTTCTGATGAAGTAATTTATGATTAAAGCACCTAACAATTAAAGTTTGCAACAATTTGGTGAGCTGGTATTTTTGTTTTTCTTTTTTCTTTTTGTCAGTTGAATATGAGTCCACTTTATTTTGTTTTTTACCCCTCTCCAATTAAACATGGGTGTTTGTGTTGGTACTTTGGAATGACCAGATTGATTTCTTGAGACAGAGGTGCACAACATGAGCGTGAGTATTGGCAAGGTGTAAATGATCTTACAACTCAATTGCCTTGTATCTCCTATGAACATATGACCCTATGATCATAACAAAACACTGTTTCTGATCAACGCATTGGGGCTACCATGTAGCAGCAGAAGTCAGAACAATTCTAAATAACCCAACTAATACTTAAAGGCATATCATGCAGGTCAAAAGAAGTTGTTATTCCTCTCTGTTTAGCCTTAATAAGAATATTTATTGAATATAACTTTCCCCTTGAACACACTTTTCTAGACTTATTAAGCCCCTGCAAAGACTGCAGGGGTTCCTAACCAAGAAAATTGTTGACCTAAAGTCCCTGAGCAGCTATGTAAGGTATGAAACACTACTCCTGTACATAGTTTCTTATAAGCTCTTGTGGGCTGATCTATGTCAGGTGTTAATGTCATTAGCGACCTCCATCCACCTTGATCTCCTATATCTTTACAAGTCAGACAGCTTCACAAATATCAAAGCTATGACTACCTTCTCCAAGGATGATGTCATGATATGAGCAAAAAATAATTGGTTTCAATAATTTGCTTAGTTTTTGTTGTCATCCAAAGGGGGTCCAGTATTACTCAGCCTGGGAGGAAATGACTGAAAGACCATGCTGCTTCACCAGAATAGCTTGCATCTGTCTTCTCTCAGGTTTCAATTATGGGCAAACATACTGTCCACCCCCATAGTGCCTTTTTAGATAATGCCAACCTGATAAACCTCATAACATAACAAAACAAGCAAATGGAAATATGAAGTTTTTACTGATCAATGCTAGGAGCCTAAACAAGAAACTCTATTCCCTACAAGCCCTTCTCACCCTGGAGGACATAGATGTCTGTGTAGTGACTGAGACATGGTTTGAAATAGTGGAGAATACTCCAACTATGCAGGGGTATAATGCCTTTCATATGCTTAGACCAGCTACTGCACAGGAGGGAAAAAAAAGTGAAGGTGTGTCAATCTACAGTCAAAAGATATTCACATTCCATATCCACTACTCCTTTTTCCCATAAGTGGTCTGGGTGTCACTTAGCGACAGTCATCTAGAGCCGGATGGCTTACCCTGCCATTGTAGTTCTTCCATATCACACACTCACACCTATGGCCAGTTTAGAGTATCAAATCCACCTACTTTGAAATGTGAGAGGAAACTGGAGCACCTGGAGGAACCCCATGTAAACAAAGCAGGGACATGCATACTTCACACAGAAAGTACAACAACCAAGAATCAAATCAGGGAACCTCCTGCTGTGAGATGACAACACTATCCTTTGCACCACTGTGCCACCACAGAAGAGACTCACATTATGGTTGGTAAAGCAGCATGATGCACTAGAGCTTCTTCATGTCCAAATAACCATCAGAAAGGTCCCAGCGACATAACTCCCTCTATGACACAAGAAAGCCCAACTCCTAGCTATAGGAACCAGGAATTAGAATCACTCAGCATAAAGCCTACTATTATTTTCCTTGGTGATCTAAACTATCCAAATATAGACTGGGAAACTTACATTACCACTAGTGCACAAGCACAGAGATTCCTGGACTTTGTCAATACAAATGCCATGATACAATTAGTCAGAGTACCCATCATGGGGGATAACATACTGGATCTTGTCCTTACTAATATGGGAGCATCTTGCACTGTCAGTTGCGTATCTTCATCACTTATTAGGGCTGACCATAAAGTATATTCCTTCAAAATAAAATTGAAACCAGAGATCCCCTCTACTGAAGGTACCTTTAGAAATTTATTTAAGATAAATTACCTACTCCTAAGTGATACTACTAGGTTGAGCTTAGCACTTTTTGCATTAAACAATTAACCTTGTTACAACTATTGCTGCTTGGGTGTACCTAGTTTTCAGTTTATTTTCCTCTGTTATACTTGTATTACTATATTTTTGCTGCATCTTCATTACAATATGTTAGTGCTGTATTTCTATTTTGCTGTATTTAGAGACTAGTATGCAGCTCCATATGATTATTACATAATAATTAGTGATATCTGCTTATGATGCTAGTACTGCTTTTAGTTTTTTTTAACTTCTTTTTTCAAAATACTATTGCTACTTTTTGCTGTCTGCCTGCTTTTATCCATTTTAACTGTACTTCTAATGCTCTCCTTACTCCTATTCCTATTTTTGATCCTCTGCTTTCATACACTTTTTCCTCTTAATACCTCTAGGTGCCTCTAGCTCTTCTAAAGTAACAATTCATCTTCTATTCACTTTCAGTCTCCTCATCCATATCTGCACTCTGTCTCTTACTAATATCCTACCTAACTACCATTTTCATGTGGTACCACTTAACTAACGGTCCCTTATTTTCCCTCTATTCTAGGCAGTACACTCCTCTCAGAGAAAGGTGCAGAACTTCCCCCTAGCCAGACAGAAGATAAAACTCCTCAGCTCTATATGGGTTCACTCAGCTCATCGCTTATTTTATCAAAACTAAATTATGTTCAAAACTTGTAATATTCCTGCAAGTAATTCTATCATTAATGACCGGTAGCACAACACCATACTAACCCCCCTGCTACACTCCTTTCCATCATGTATATGTTATCTAGATTACCTCCCAAAACTCTTCTACCATAATACCCAGCTAGTTTATTCTATAATATAATTTATTCCTGTATATTGCCCTCTGATTAAGACATCTTTGACACACTCTACTTAGCCAACAGTATCTCTCATTTTTCACATAATTACAGTTTCAGTGATTGTTTTTTGTTCCACAATTTCTGGTGATCTGGTGTAACCCACTCTGTTCGTCCTCGCTACAATTGGGCTAACTCTGCTCCCTCACCTCCCCCCATTTCCACCCACCCCCTAATCAATTACATTTATGGTCACAATAACTCCTTCTGTTTGCCAACACCATCCAATAAGCTCTCAGCTATTTAACTCTACCAATCAACACCTACAAAATTGTGATTATTACACTTCAATTTATCCATCCTCCTGCAGGAATTTTCCTAATATTATAAACCTCATCTTCTACTTTACTTCCACTTGCACTATATCTTACACTACAATTTTCATAATTCTCTCCTGTTTTTTACTCTCTCTAACCCATACCCCCACCTCTACTACCCTTAAAATCCAACACTATGTACTCTCCCTCACACTACATTATTTTCATAATATCTATAATCACCTCACTATGCATATTAATACAAGCCACCTCCCTCAGGTGCATTCTAACTCATGTACCTGCAAAAACATCTACCCAGGCCTAATTTCTTGATACCCACATAGATAGTTTCTCTAACATAACAGCCAGCCTTATCAAATATTACAATATTCACCTCACTAAAATTCAATTCCTTTCCACCATTACCAAAACCAAACCTATACCTTACATAGCCTCCAATCATACCAATAAAGTTAGCTTTCTTTTCCATCTCATAAACCACCTCCTTAAACTTTCCCATTGTAGGGATATCCATCCCAATACTGGAAATGCACAGTCATGCACCTCCCATCAATGACCCACCTCTAAAAATTTCCTACTAATAACATTAACATACATAGCATCTGCAATAAAATTACCAAATTTCACTCATGGCTCGCACACTGCTCCCCAAATATAGTAGCGGTTACTGAAACCTGGTTTAAACTGCACATTCTAGACACTGAAATAGTCCCTCCAGGATATAATATTTTAAGAAATGACAGAACCCAAAAAAAGCAGGTGGTGTAGCATTAATATAGCATAAAACCCTTGTAATAACCCCCCCCCCCTCTCCAAACCTGTTCCATCTTTTGGTAATGGAGGACTTCTCTTAGCATCCCTACACATAAACAATTCTAAACAAATATCTATTGGAGTAGTCTATATACCCTCTGGCCAAAACATCCCAATACTTGAAGATTTTCTTTTCTGGACTACCAACAATATTACCAGTGAAACTGTTATTATGGGTGATATAAATATCAACTGGCAAAATCTTATCATTGACTCCCCAATAAATAGCATATACCTTCATGGCTTTATACAACTTATCACCAGCCCTACCAGAATCTAAATAATAATCAACTAGGTGCAACCTTAGATTGGATCCTAGTAACAGATCCCCATAAATATTCCAATTCCAGCACTCTCTCAAACACCCTAAGTGACCATTTATATAGGACCCCCTGAGCTTAAACCCCATACCTATAAAATATCAAGAAATTTAACCAAATTCAATCAACAGTTATTTAATAACATTCTAAAAGCCATAAACTGGTCCCTATTAAAAACATTACATTTGGAAGATGATATTAGTCACTTCAACAAAGTCTTCTTAGATACTCTTAACAGTTTAGCTCCCCTCCAAACCAAAAGGACAAAAATAAACCATGCCCCTTGGCTAATAAAAGACACAAAACAAATATTATTAACCAGAGACAGTGCCTGGAAAGTATGGCATAGAAATAAAAATTAAACCAACCAACTTAAATATAAGCATCTACAAAATAAGGCAAAAAAAAAAAAAAAACTAGTCATTGCTGGCACAAAAGAAATATTTCTCTCAACAAATATTCAGCCAAACCAATAACACCCCAAAAAATTAGAAAACTGTCTCTGCATACCTCAGTCCTGAAACTTCAGAAAACTCATCAACAATCCCAGACAAGGGAATCTCAAATAGCTGACAAGTTTAACTCCCACTTCATTGATAATATACTTAAACTTGTAAACTTTTCTATCCCTAATACTATCTCCATCCCTAAGGAAAATCTAATCCGAGTAGATTCAGTTAATAGAAACCTCAACTCACATACTTCCCTTCTCCATGGAACCTCTACAGTTTTCCCTACATCCTCTACTTTCTCTCTGCAATCTGTATCTACTTCACTAATACACAAGCTTCTTAGCAAATTAAAACATTGCTCCCTATCTGCTGATAACCTTCCTTCAGAAAATGTAAAACTTGCTGCTGATGCAATAGCCTGCCCAGTTGTTATTCTGATTAATAGATCTATCACTGAATCTGATGTTCACAAACTCTGGAAAATATCTGTCATAATCCCCTTGCATAAGGGAGGAAAAACTAATGAATTAACAAATTATCGACCCATCTCTATCCTCTTCCTTTTATCTAAACTTCTGGAAAAATGCATACACATACAACTAATAAAATATATTTCAGGTAATAATCTCCTTGCACCTACCTAACATGATTTTCAACCACCACATAGCACTACTACTGCACTACTGTCCTTCACCAATACTGTGAACAAAGCCATAGACACTAGCTAACTACCATCATAGGTTCATGGGTTCATAGGTGTGCACTAGGCTAATGGTCCTGGGGCCTTTACAAGCCTAGCATAGTGCCACCAGACCTTAGTTCCCATTGCCTCTGTTGAGTAGAGCCACTGGAGTTATCCCCGGGGTGAATTTTCTGTTTCCCATCCACTCGTCAAGATTTCTCTTGAAGAGGGTCAGCGAGGTGCTCTGCTTGACATGTATGGGAAGTCTGTTCCATAGCATGGACAGTCTCTGGGTTATGAACCTGTCCCTCCAGCATGTTCTGTTAATTGTGGTAATGAGGTTGAGGCCTCTGAAGTCTGTGGTGTGGAGGGATTGGGATTTCTTTATATGTAGCATTTCTAACAGAGCTGGGTCAGACATGGCTTTGTAAATCAAGCAGAGATCACCTCTAAGTAGGTAATATGAGACAGAGAATAGTTGGAGTTTTTTGAGTCTGTCCATGTAGGACAAGTGTTTAAGGCCTAGGATCCTCTTTGTGAGGTACTTTTGTGGTCTCTCCAGTTGTTGCAGGTGTCTAGTGAGGTACATGCCAAATGGGGCATTGTACTCGATGACTGGCCTAATGAGGGAAGAGTAAAGGGAGAAAATGACCTCTTTCTTCCTGGATGCAAAACCCTTAGTAATGAGATGTGCCACATAGAAGGACTTTCTGTCCACAGTGGCAATGTGGTGATCAAAAGACAGGTTGCTGTCAACCTGTGTTCCCAGATCTCTTATAACGTCTTCTGTGTTCAGTGGACTACCATCAGTGTGGTAATTCATGGGAACCGGGTTTTTCCCAAAGGGGATGATGACACATTTTTTGGCATTGAGCTTAAGGGCATGGTTCTGACACCAGTTGTTGGTCACAGTGAGGCCATTCTGTAGGATGTCAACATCACCTGGGGAGTTAATAATAGCTCCCAACTTGCAATCGTCTGTGAACTCTGTCAGCCAGAGTCCCTTCGTGTTGGCCTGGACTTCAGGGAAATAGATACCAAACAGGAGAGGACTCAGGACTGAACACTGTGGAACTCCACTCATGACTAGTCAGCAGTCTGTCTTGGAGTCAGCTACTTTTTACACTGTGGGTTCTATCTGTGAGCCAGTTTGCAACCCATCTACTGATATAGGGGTTGATGCCAAGCCTAGTGAATTTTTCTATAATTCCTGAGTGGGGAATGGTATCAAAAGCCTTGGCCAGATCAAGGTAGTCTGTATGAACCACCTTGCCTACATCCACAGCTTTGGTGACTGACTCAAAGAAGTTGACCAAGTTGAGCAGGCATGATCTACACCTTCACAAAACCAAACTGTGTGGGATCCAAAGTTTGGATATTCCCTATATCCTTGTTTATTAAGTCCATGATGATGCATTTCATAGCTGTACATATCAGACTTGACAGGCTAATAGAGCAATAGTTCCCAGGGTCAGTAGTTGCTCCTCCTTTGTGGAGTGGGATGACTGTAGCAGTGCACCATTCAGCAGGGACAAAGCCTAAAGTGAGGCTGTGATTGAACAGGGCACACAGGTGAGGTGCCAGTTCACTCTGTAGTTCATGTAGAACATAACCAGGGATATTGTCAGGTCCCATAGAAGCTGTATTCTTGGCATTGGACAGTGCTGTTTTAACCTGTGCAGCAGTAATACTGGGTGCCTGTCAATCTACTGGTATTGTGATTGGTCCTTTGGGGGGGGTGAGAGGTGTAAAGTTAGCACTGAATCTGTCGGTCAGTATACTGGCAATATCTGTTGGCTCGGTATAGGAGGTACCATTGTGCAGTAGCTCAGAGCAAATCTGGGTATTGCCATGGAGATTCTTTACATAACTATAGAAGGCCTTGTGGTTGTCTTTACTATCTGATGCAATTTTTTTTTCATACCTAGCTTTAGATTTGATGAGGGATCTCAACTTTTTGTTGAGGCAGATAAGGGAGTTTTTCCAGTCTTGGGACTTCACCTTATTCTGCATCAGTTTCCTCCTTCTGTTGTAGAGTTTGTTTGTGGCAGGGGACCACCAGATTGGCTTCCTTTTTTTGGAGGAGAGTGTCTTGGTTCTATTGGGTATGGAGAGATCCATGCATTTGTGTACATGTTCGTACAGTGCACTGGTGTACGATTCTGCAGTCATGCAACTATTCTCCATTTGCATGGGTGCAGTGAAGTTAGCCACCTCTGTTTTTTGGATCCCAAAGTTAGCTTTGGAGAAGTTTTTCATGGCGGTTACCTTTGCTGGGGGGGGGGTGGATTTCCAAGGTGATTAGTTTGTGGTCGGATCTAACCAGGGAGGAGCTGACTATTGGTGTAGAGCAATGGTTGCCCATGTTAGTAATGACAAAGTCAAGGATGTTGCTACCTCTAGTGGGAGTAAGAATGAACTGGTCCAGGGCATTGGAATTAATGAACTCCAGGAAACATTGGGCAAGTGTACTGGTACATGAGTAGTTTACCCAGTTAATGGAGGGGTAGTTGAAGTCGCCTAGTATGAAAGTGTTAGGTTGGACCCTATTATTCTCCAGGGTGCTTAGGAACATGGAGTGCGAGTCTTGGGACATGGTTGGGGACCTATAGCAGGCTACGACCTGAATCACTGCCTTACCCAATGTTAGCTGCATGGGAAGTATCTCTGATGCATTATGTTGGGCTACCATTCTGGAGGTGTGCACATCCTTTATGAATATGGAAACACCACCACCTTTGGAGCTTCGGCCCAAGTTCAGGGGCTGAAAGGTGTGGAAAGAGTTATAGCCTGGGAGTGCAGGGTTGCTTTCGGCTGCCTTGAACCAGGTCTCTGTTACAGCACAAATGTCAATGTTCTCCATTTTAAGGAGTGCCTCAAGTGAGTGCATTTTGAGATTTAGACTTCCAGCATTGAGCAACATGACCCTCAGATTGCATATGTTTGTAGCTGTTATGGTGGTAATTTGGTCTTTGGAACACCGCCTAAAAAAGGCACTATAGGGGTGACAAGAGCCTTGGCCAGTATCAGGAAGCCCAGAAGTGACAGATGCAGGCCATCTCTGGCAAAGTATTGAAGTCTGTCAACCATGTCATCCCAGGCAGACAGATACTGGATCCCCTTAGAATGACACCAGAAACTTAGCCAATTGTTGAAATCAATCATTTTCTGCTTGTACTGTGGTATCATTCTAGGTGATGGTAGGATGCTGCTCAGGGCTAAGGTCATACCTGCCTGGGCTACATAATCCAAGAGCTCCTCCAGGTCTCTTTTCATGTAGTCCAGGGAAGTACGTCTCAGGTCATTCACACCCATATGTACAATGACAGAGTCATATCTGTACCTGTTGTTGAGTGACCTGAGTGCATGCGTTATGTGTCAGATCCTGGCACCTGACAGGAAGCTGACTGTTACTTTCGCCTTATTCAACCTAGTGAGTGGGACATCATTGTGTCTCACAATTGAGTCACCTATGACTAGTGTGAATAGGATTCTATTAGACCTTTCAAAGGCCTTCAATGCAATGTCACATCATAAACTATTACAATAACTATCTATACCAGGATGTTCTCAACTTACCCAAAAATGGTTCTCCAATTATTTAACCAATAGACAGCAATGTGTTAGGTGGCATTCTTAGACCTTTGCTTTTCAATATTTTCATTAATAACCTTCATACTGCCTCTCTTCAAAGTACACTCATCCAATACGCTGATCACTCCACTATTATCTCCTCCTCCAACAATTTTCAACATCTCCTAAAAATGACAATGACACAAGATTCCTTCACCTCTATTGAAACCTGGTTAAATGAAGCACAATTACTACATAACCCTAATAAAACTAAGTTACTGTTATTCTCACCAAAACCTCATCCATGCCATTTCAAAATAAACTCACAAAACAATACAGAGATTAAATCGTAACTCAGACAAGGCTATTGGGTATCACTATAGATGATAAACTTAACTTCAAGCAAATTATACTTTTACAATTAAAAAAACACATTTCAAACTTGGGAAACTCTATAGACACAAACAGTTTATGGACAACCCCACCAAAAACACACTTGCCAATACCTTCCTGCTCCCTTCCCTCTTATATAGTGCCCCAATTCTCACCAACCTCCATATGTCCCTAAAGAACTAGCTCTAGTCATGCTACCATAAAATAGCAACATTTGCAACTGGCACACCTTACTGCACACACCACTGTTATGCCCTCAAAGAATTAAACAGGCTGGAATTCCCCCATTATCTTAAGTTCATACAGTTACCTCTTGCTTATAAAATAATTTATAAACCAGATGGTTGCCCTGCCTTAAAACCTATCTTATAGCCCTACACCCCATCCCAAAATCTCTGTTCCACAAATAAATAGCTTTCAAATGTATACAAACCTAACAAAAGAGCTGGACATAGCCTCTATTCCTATGCCATCACAAGACTATGGAATGCCCTACCTCCAACCATCAGTGTCTTAGATTCCTTTAAGGCTTATAAACTTATACTAAAAAATAATTTTCTCAACATTCATATTTACCCTTGCTCCTTAACTAAAGACTACCACACTTAATCTATCTCCCATAATGTCCTGTTTCCCTCCATACTGCCTATCCTTTACCTATCATCATGATCTCTCTTCCTATCCTATTACCTGGATTTTTTTTCTCTAATGCCTCCTTTCCAACTCTCCTGTACTACTTCCAATACATCTTCTTATCTTATCTATTATACCTGCTTCTTCTTGACAAATCTCTCAGGGCTTTGTTGTGCCTGAACGCTATCACTAAATGACTACCATTATAACTCAGTACTAGTTCTGCACAGAGCTTGGTTGTTTCTAAATGTTGTCACTAACTGACTACCATTATAACTCAGTACTAGTTCTACATAAGGCTTGGTTGTACCTAAATGCTATCACTAAGTCACTAATATTATAAGTCAGTACTAGTTCTACATAAGGCTTGGTTGTGCCTAAATGCTATCACTAAGTCACTACTATTATAAGTCAGTACTAGTTCTACACATTGCTTCGTTGTGCCGGAAAGGTATCACTAAGTCACTACCGTTATAAGTCAGTACTAGTTCTACATAGGGCTTGGTTGTGCCTGAATGCTATCACTAAGTCACTACTGTTATAAGTCAGTACTAGTTCTGAATACGGCTTTGCTGTTTCTGAGGTTATTGTAAAGTGGCTTAAACATCATATTGCAGTACTAGTTCTACACACGGCTTTGTTGTTACAGCATGTTTCCACAAACTGGCTTAGATATAATAATGCATAAAGTGCCTTAGACATAATATGATACTAGTCTTGCATAGGAGTTTGTTGTTAGAGTGTGTTGTTATAAAGTGAAAAGCATTGCTACAACGTGTCTTGACATCTCACATGATAATTAGTTGAACATGGGGCTTTGCTAATTCAAATGTTTCCACAAAATAATTGACATCATAATGTAATACTAGTCCTGTACAGGTCTTTCTGTTGTCACAAAGTAACTTAGACATCATCATACAATACTAGTTTTGTACAGGTCTTTGTTGTTATAGAATTATGGCAGAAAGTGACAAACATCATAATGTCATTTCTGCACATCATAATGCAGTACTAGTTGTGCACAGTACTTATTGTTTCAAAATGTTGTCACCAAGTGGCTGACATCATATGAGTTGTATTTTTCTGGTAATCAAATGTCAATAAATAAAATTAATTAATTAATTAACGAGTCAGAATTTTAGTCCTCTGCGCTAACTGCCAGACTAACAGTTCTTAACCAAATCCAGAAATCTTCTACAATCCAGTCTTGAAGCGAAGACAATACTACAATAATATGAAACAATGACTATGTAAGGGATGCTGAAGACCAGATGGTTCTCGTCACCACTCTAAATAATGCAGACTGTATAACCTGGCAAATGTCAAACCATTGCATTTGTCGGAAGCTGTAAAGATGGTACTGTAAAAATAATGTATATTACTAAAATGCACAATATTTAGGCTACTTAAATGCAAAATGTTTAGACTATATTACACAATCCATGTCTATTAATGAATTAATTCATTGTTTAGTACAATGAATAAAGGAAAATATTACGTATTATATAAATGCTGTAGCAGTAGCCTTTGTTCAACAACCCACAATTCATACAAAAATCAGAAAGAGTATTGTGTATAGCATAACTGTTTAATTTTGGGAGGACTTACATGCTTGCAGGACACCTATATCTCATTTTTGACATCCCTGTGTCTTCTCTGTAAGACTACACAAAATCACTTGGAAAAGTTAACAGAACAACAGGTTTTGCATATACCAGATTTTGAGTTCCACCCCCCTTAAGAATTGGATCTGGAAACTGGATAAAGGCTGTTACCCCCTGTACCTAAGGTACAGGGTTTGACTCTGTGCAAGCCCTTAACCACATGGGGCATTTTATACACCTGCACCCACACACACACACACACACACACACACACACACAGCTGATAATCCATATTGCCCATAATGGCTAGTAAATCCTTACCTCCAAATCGTGGACTCAAAGTATGAGTGGAAATCTCCCATGCTTTGGAGGAATTCCAAATCACAGACACACAGTACAAGTGGAAATCTCCTATGCTCTGGATGTATTATCACTATTGGTTGATAATCCAAATCATGGACACACAGTACAGGTAGAAATCTCCCATGCTCTGGATGTATACCGGCTGCTACTCTTACACAAATATCCCATGTTTACTCAGATTTTCTGCTCTCCAGGTATACAGTATAAGCTCATACTGCTGAACTCTGGACATACACTACAAGCTGACACTGTCTCATACTGCTGCTGCTGTTCTTTCTTTTTCTCTCTCTCTTCTTAAAGAGAAACTGCAGCATTATTTTAAAGAAGAAGATTTATGTATGTATGTATGTATGTATGTATGTATGTGTGACGATTGGGGAGAGATGGGCGAAGGCTGCCAGCCTAGTCAAGTAGAATTTGATATATAATTCAATCAACTGTATAAATAAATGTAAAATACAGGCTTGTGTTTTTAAATGTAAGAAAACACTGTAAAATGTGAACTTCAAGATTGCTGCAACATTGCCATCTGCTGTAAGGAAAACCAAGCCAAGTATTTCAAATGGGTCTTTTTAAGTTGAAAAGATCTTATGAATCTCTTTGATGTTAGAATTCAGCTCCAGGGCGGCTGGATGAAGATTTCATGCCCATTATTTTAAGGCTAAAGTTTATGACCAGAATTTAGATGTGTAATGTGTTTTATTGCTCTGGTTTCTGCTAGAATGTATATCTGAAATGCCTTGTATTGTTGGAAGTTTCTAAGGAGGTGTTAGATTGCTAAATAATGCAATTTGTGGCCTGAGAACTCAGGCCATGTGTTAAGATGATGCAATATGAATAAAAAACCTAAGTGTCAAAAATGATGCAATTCTGGGAAGGATCCAGAGACATGTTTGTTGGTAATGTTTAAATAATATTTCTCACAAGAGACAAAAAGCATTTTGATCTTGATATCCAACTTACCAGCACTCTGCTTATGCTCACATGTAAGTTTCTAGCACTGTGATTTCTTGTAGGAATAGTTAAAGCTAGTAAAGATTAATTAGGTATTTTTCTTTTAAATCAGACCTGTCCTACTGTATTATTTTAAGTTTCTGTGTGATCTCTGAACTCTTAGATATCTCTGTGGTGTAGTAGTTTTGTCTTGTGTTTTAATTGTTTATTATTAAATATTTTTAAAACTTTCTACCAGTGGCTGGTTTGTGTAGAGATAATCTCTAGAGTACATTGCATATTTATATAGAGTTTATTGTAATAGGCCACTCTGATAAGCCTTAGACTGTATAGTCACATTACCATTGGATAATAATATTGCACAGTAATAATTGGACACTCTTTTAAGGGCCTTTTAGTAGCTGATATTATTAACTGGGTGGTGGCAGTAATTACTACTGTATAGTCTGGGTAAAGGGGCACAGTTGGAGAATTTGTGTCAGCCTTTCCCAGGAGATTCTGTGAAGTTGTATAAATACTTATCTCACAGTGTGTGTGTGTTGTGTCAGCTACTTGGCAGGGACACAAAGCACTGGTTGGACAGAGAGGGTACTGGAGATTCTAGCTTGCCCAGTTAGGCTGAGACCTGGACCCTATAGCTGTGCCAGTGGGGAGTCTTATTGGGGACCTGGTGAGCAAGGGAACAACCAGCCCGAGACTGACTGTGATCTCTGTGTGCACTTAAGGGAAATTGTACTTTACTGTGTGTATTATTTATCCTTTTCTCTTCTATGAGATGATGTCCCTGGTGTTAGTGGTGAGGATTGAGGCTCCGTGATTGCAGGGTCAGGGCATGGTCGTCACAAGTGTTTGGCAGTGGTGGGATCTACTTCACATACTAATTGACTTGTAGTGGTGTGGGTAGAGCAAATTTCTGTAGCTTATGTCCAGTGATCTCTAAAAGTGTTTTGTACTCTAAAACAGCCACGCAGTGTATACTCAGAGTTCAGATCACAATTGTTTAATTTCTTTTGTTAGCTTAGTGTTAGGGTGAGCCGGCAGCATGTCAGCAGAGGAGTTTGGAAAGCTGACAAGGAGCCAGCTGGTGGAGATGTGCCAGGCTAGGGGACTGATGCATGGAAACCTGACTAAAGCAGACCTGGTTGCAGCCTTGGTTATATCTGCATCAGAAAGCAGCAGCCTGGAGGACAATCAGACTGACAGTGGAGTTACAATATCCTCGGAGAATGGACAGCTCAACCTTTCTGCAGTGGACTTTAAAATCCAGCTGGAGCTAAAGAGACTTGAGTTGGAAGCCAGGCGTATGGAACTAGAAGCAGCCGAAAGAATGAAGAGCCTAGAAGCTGAAGAACAGGAATGGCAGAGAAAGCATGAGAGGGAAATGCTGACTCTTCGCCAGAGTCATGGAGGTAATAGGGAAGGGAGTAACCAGACCCCAGAAGCACAAAACATCAGTAAATTTCTTCCACAGTTTAAAGAGGGGGATCATTTTGATAGCTTCATTCATATGTTTGAGCGGGTATGTAAACAGTATGAAGTTGACAAAAGGCTCTGGGTACAGTTTCTGACCCTCTTACTCCATGGTAAAGCTGTAACTTCTTTAGCAAAAATGCATGATACTGACTTATGCTGCTGTAAAAAGACATTTATTAGAATGTTTTAAGCTAACACCTGAAATATACAGGAAAAAGTTTTGTGAGCATAGACGCAAGGCAGATGAAAATGTATGAGAATATGTTGTTGCACTGAGCACTTATTTTCATAGCTGGGTGAGTGGATGTCAGGTCACCACTTTTGAAGGGCTGGCAGACCTTTTGATAAGGGAACAAGCCCTTAGCACTTTGGCTGAGGACATGAGGATCTGGTTAGCTGATAAACAGTGTGCTACTTCAAAGGAGTTGGGGAAGAAGGGAGACCTATACCTAGCAAGCAGGGCAGCCCTGCACAGGAAAGGAACCCCCAGTACTGCTCATGGGACTAAAGTAACCCATGGTGGGCAGCACAGACTGTCCCAACAGAATCCGCCAGTAGCAGGGGAAGCCACTAGTCCAGGTACATGTCCAGGAGCTAGGGTTAAATGTTCTGAATGCAACCAGTGGGGCCATGTGGCATACAGATGTCCATGGATGCAGGGTGGGGAACCAAAGGTGAGGGAGCCAGTAAGTGGGAAAGACAAAATGCCAACAGTAGGTTGTCTTGGGACAACAAGGGTACCAAACTACCACCAGAGGTTATATCGTATTGTAGTGAATGGCAAAAAGGTCATTGCTAAGAGAGACACAGACTCTGATATAACCATTGTAAAGCCTGCACTGGTTACAGAGGAGCTCTACTTGCCTAGGCAGTCTACTCCAGTCAGGAATTTAGGAGAGATCCCATTCCAAATACCTTTGGCTAGGGATCACCTTGACTGGGAGGGTGGAAAAGGAAGCCAGCAAGTGGGTGTGTTTGAGGATATACCTGCAGATGTCCTGATAGGGAATGATTTTGATAGTGCAGTACCCTGCGCTTGTGCAGTTACACGCAGTCAGGCTTGGAGACAAGTATATAAGTCTGGTAGCCTGGGGGAGACCCAGACAGACTGCATACTTGCAGCCAGGACTGCTAACATCGTTACTTCAGGGAGTGAGCTACACTGTAGCAGTGAGACTGAATGTGAGCCACAGCTGCTTGTGGGTACTGATGGTCCCTTGGACAGAGTGACTGCAAAGGTAGAGGTGAGTAGTAGTACCCAGGCTGACAGTGAGGCACCATTGTCAGAGGATGCCAGACTTCCTATGGAAGGGGAGCTGGGAAGGGTTACAAGGAGAGACTTGAGACAGGCTCAGCTCTCAGACTCTACATTGCAAGGCCTGAGGAAGGTAGCTAGGGAGGCACCTGATTCTCAAGGGAAGGGGGAATCTGTATACTGGAACAAAGGGTTACTGTACAGAGAGTGGACCCCTGAGGGAGGGCTACAAGGTGAAAGAGTACAACAGTTGGTAGTGCCTAGAGCTTACCATCTGGCACTTCTAGCCATAGCCCATGATATTCCCTTTGCAGGTCATATGGGGATAAAACGTACAAAGAGGCATGTTATGCAAAACTTCTATTGGCCTGGAATTTCCAGAGATGTAACAGGGTACCGCAGGACCTGTGAGCAGTGCCAAAAGGTAGGCAAGGCAGGAGACAAGTTGAGAGCTCCTTTGATGCCTTTGCCTGTGATTGAGGAGCCATTTCAGAGGGTAGCTCTGGATATTGTGGGTCCTCTGAGTACCCCAAGTTCCACAGGGAAAAAGTATATCCTAGTGATTGTAAATTATGCTACACAATACCCTGAGACAGTGGCTTTGTCCTCCAATGAGGCCGAGAAGGTGGCAAATACTTTGCTAGAGATTTTTAGCAGGGTAGGTTTCCCAGAGGAAATACTGTCTGACAGAAGTGCCAATTTTATGTCAGACCTGCTGGCTTGTCTGTGGAAGTCCTGTGGGGTGAAGCACATGAAGACCACCCCTACCATCCCCAGACTAATGATCTTGTTGAGAGGTTAAACTCTACAGTCAAGTCCATGCTATGGGCATTTGCAGATCAGTTTAAGAGGGAGTGGGACAAATATTTGCCCCATCTGTTGTTTGCTTACAGAGAGGTTCCCCAGGAATCCACAGGTTTTTCACCCTTTGAGTTGCTGTATGGACATAGGGTGAGGGGACCCCTAGATTTAATTTGAGATGAGTGGGAAGGTGAGTATGTGTCTCACAAGGAGTCTGTTGTGGCATATGTCCTGAACCTCAGGACAAGGCTCAGGGAACTCATGGGCCTGGCCCAGGAGAATCTGGCAGAAGCCCAACAACAGAAAAAAGGTGTGGTATGACAGGAATGCTTGATCTAGAAAGTATGCTGTGGGGCAGCAGGTGATGGTTCTCATTCTTGTCAGACACAACAAGCTGCAAGCAGCTTGGGCGGGACCCTACAAGGTGGTAAGAAAGGTAAGTGATGTTAACTACATGGTGGATGTGCTAGGCAGATGGCAGGGGCACAAATTGTACCATGTTAACATGATGAAACCTTACCATTATAGGGAGGCCCTTGTGCTGAGCATTTGCAGTGGCTTGCAGGAGGAGTCTGAGAGAGATCTTGTGACTGATCTCCTCAGTGAGGCTCAGGCTGACACCTCGGTGGAAGGGGTAGCAATGTCCCAGCAGCTATCTCCTACCCAGGTTTGAGAAATCCGAGCAGTGTTGCAGGAGTTTGGGGGCATGTTCACCGGGAAACCAGGGAGCACCCACCTGGTGCAGCACCAGGTGGATACAGGACCCTAAAGGCCTATCAGGCAGGCCCCTTATAGGGTGCCTGAGAGAGTCAAACAGACTCTGAGGGAGAAGGTACAGGAGATGTTGGAACTAGGGGTGATTCAAGAGTCCAACAGTCCCTGGGCCTCACCAGTGATACTGGTGCCAAAGAAGGATGGCAGCACCAGGCTCTGTGTGGATTACAGGAAATTAAATAGTCACACAGAGTCAGATGCTTACCCCATGCCTAGGACAGATGAGGCACTAGAGCAGCTGGGTGGGGCTAAGTATCTTACAACCATTGATCTTACCAAAGGTTACTGGCAGGTGCCCTTGACTCCCAGTGCTAGAGAGAAGTCAGCCTTTGTGACTCCTTTTGGCTTGTATGAGCTCACAAAGATGCCCTTTGGGATGAAGAATGCCCCAGCGACTTTCCAGAGGCTGGTAGATCATATCTTAGCAGGAGCAAGAGGGTTTGCCCTTGCTTACATGGATGATATTGCTATCTACAGCCATTCCTGGCAAGAGCACCTTCAGCATGTCAGGGAGGTGCTGGCAAGAGTACAGAGGGCAGGGCTGACCATTAAGCCGAGCAAATGCCAGGTGGGTATGGCAGAGGTCTCCTACCTAGGACATAGAGTGGAGAGTGGTAAGATAAGGCCAGAACCTGCCAAAGTGGAAGCCATTCAGGCATGGCCTGCACCTTTTACCAAAAAGCAGGTGAGGGCACTCTTAGGGGCAGCAGGGTAATACAGAGAGTTTGTTCCCAATTATAGTACCATAGTGGCTCCCCTTACAGACCTGACAAGGAAGAACAGGCCAGATAAGGTAGTGTGGACCCCAGCATGTGAGCAGGCATTTCAGAAGCTTAAGGGAAGCTTTGGGATGACCCTGTGTGTTAGCCAGTCCAGACTACAGCAAATAATTTGTTGTGCAGGTGGATACTTCAAACTATAGGGTGGGGGCTGTACTTAGCCAGATTTCTTCAGAGGGAGAAGAGCACCCAGTGGCTTATCTCAGTCGTAGGCTCCAACCCAGGGAGGAATGCTATGCAGCAGTAGAAAAGGAATGTCTAACCATAGTGTGGGCACTACAAAAATGTCAGCCTTATCTGTATGGAAGAAAATTCACTGTGATGACAGATCACAACCTGCTAACATGGTTAAACAGAACCAGTCAGCAAAATGCCAAGTTGCTAAGATGGAGTCTAGGGTTGCAAGCATATGATATGTCAGTGTAGCACCACAGTGGGAGTAGTAATGCCAATGCAGATGGGCTCTCAAGACAGGGAATGGAGAGAGGTACACCCAGATAGACCTGACACTCTCAAGCGATGTTTCTCAAGGGGCACTTGAAAAACTTGCTTGTGTTCCCCGGGAGGGGAAGAGATGTGATGATTGGGGAGAAATGGTCAAAGATTGCCAGCCTAGTCAAACAGAATTTGATATATAATTCTATCAACTGTATAAATAAATGTAAAATACAGGCTGGTGTTTTTAAATGTAAGAAAACACTGTAAAATGTGAACTTCAAGATTGTTGCAACATTGCCATCTGCTGTAAGGAAAACCAAGCCAAGTATTTCAAATGGGTCTTTTTAAGTTGAAAAGATCTTATGAATCTCTTTAATGTTAGAATTCGACTCCAGGGTGGCTGGATGAAGATTTCATGCCCATTATTTTAAGGCTAAAGTTTATGACCAGAATTTAGATGTGGAATGTGTTTTATTGCTCTAGTTTCTGCTAGAATGTGTATGTGAAATGCCTTGTATTGTTGGAAGTTTCTAAGGAGATATTAGATTGCTAAATAATGCAGTTTGTGGCCTGAGAACTCAGACCAGGTGTTAAGATGATGCAATATGAATAGTGGGAAAACCTAAGTGTCAAAAATGATGTAATTCTGGGGTGGACCCAGAGACATGTTTGTTGGTAATGTTTAAATACTATTTCTCACAAGAGACAAAAAAACATTTTGATCTTGATATCCAATTTACCAGCACTCTGCTTATGCTCACATGTAAGTTTCTAGCACTGTGATTTCTTGTAGGAATAGTTAAAGCTAGTAAAGATTAATTAGGTATTTTTCTTTGAAATCAGACCTGTCCTACTGTATTATTTTAAGTTTCTGTGCAATCTCTGAACTCTTAGATATCTCTGTGGTGTAGTAGTTTTGTCTTGTGTTTTAATTATTTATTATTAAATATTTTTAAAACCTTCTACCTGTGACTGGTTTATGTAGAGATAATCTCTAGCGTACATTGCATATTTATATAGAGTTTATTGTAATAGGCCACTCTGATAAGCCTTAGACAGTATAGTCACATTACCATTGGATAATAATATTGCACAGTAATAATTGGACACCCTTTTAAGGGCCTTTTAGTAGCTAATATTATTAACTTTAACTAGGTGGTGGCAGTAATTACTACCATATAGTCTGGGTAAAGAGGCACAGCTGGAGAATCTGTGTCAGCCTTTCCCAGTAGAGTCTGTGAAGCTGTATAAATACTTATCTGAAAGTGTGTGTGTGTTGTGTCAGCTACTTGGCAGGGACACAAAACATTGGTTGGACAGAGAGGGTACTGGAGGTTCTAGCTTGCCCAGTTAGGCTGAGACCTGGACCCTATAGCTGTGCCAGTGGGGAGTCTTATTGGGGACCTGGTGAGCAAAGGAGCAACCAGCCCCAGACTGACTGTGATCTCTGTGTGCACTTAAGGGAAATTGTACTTTACTGTGTGTATTAGTTATCCTTTTCTCTTCTATGAGATTACCTCCCTGGTGTTAGTGGTGAGAATTGAGGCTCCTTGTTTGCTGGGCCAGGGCACGGTTGTTACAGTATGTATTTATTATTTTAAGACATGCAGGCCCTAGGAGGCTAACTAAGTTGCCAAGTGCTAGATCTGGCTCTGAAGGCATTTAAAGTTCTACAAATTCTTTGTTGGGGTTGGGAGGGTGGCCTAATGGTTAAGGTGTTTGCCTTACAAACACAAGGTGCAGGGTTCGAGTCTCCTAGGGGATAATTGGCTAGGCTTAAAATGGCTCGTAAGGGCAGTTAGCCTAGTACTAATCTATAAACCTATGTTGTAGAGTGCTATCACAAATTGAATCTGGAATTATAATGCAGTACTAGTTTCACCAGGCTTTGCTGCTATGTGAGTGTTGTCTCAAAACAACAAAATTCAAAATGCAGTACTAGTTCAATTTTCGGTGTTTCATGTTCAGTGTTAAAGCGTACAAACTTACAGCCTAACTAATGCAATTTAAGAGACTGTAAATGTTTAGTTCAGGATCGTAGTCCCTAACACTGAACCAAGAATCTAGAGACTTCTTGTATAGTTCTAGACCGCGAATCCTCCTAATATGGTTAGGCAGAGCATTCCATAATCTTCCAGTGTGGTAATGAAAGAACAAGCTCTGAAATAAAGACCTAAACTGAGGGAGGGTCATAAACTGACTATTGTTCCTAGTGATTAAATTATACTTTGAAAAAGCAAAACCCAGTAATGCATCTAATGAATCATTCCTTAGCAGTTAAATAGCAAAACAATATTGCCATGAAATAATCTGTACCCAACAGAAAAAAAAGTAATAGATATTCTTATTATTTCCCTATAAGTGAGGTGCTTGATAGCAGAGGTCTGTCTGGTGAATATTTTCTAGACCCTCTCCAGTTTCTTCTTCTAAGATACAGTATACTATAAACGAAAGGACCCACAATATTTAAATATCTAATAGCTGATGTGCATGATGGGACAAGGACTTTTTCTTCTCTACTAGAAAAACAGTGAGGAGTATCTCAAATTATACCATAATACCTTCTTATAACTCATTTTAATTGTTCCTCAAATTCAAGGGCCAAGTCCAATAAAACAACCAGATCCCTTACATAGTTAGCCTCACATAGAATACAGTTATTTAATGCATATGCATAGCAAAAACTGTTATTATCAAAATGCATGACTGTACAGTTTTTGGCATTAAACCTCATGCCTATTAATTTGGACAACTTTAAAAGTGTATCAGGATATCTTTGAAGTGCACTTTGATCATTAATGTTGGTCAATTATGCCCCCAGTTTTAGTGTCATCTGCAAATTTATTAATCTAGATATTTTGTGGGACTGTTAATCTAGCTCTAATCAGATCAAACAAAGATATTGTTATGCAGTACCAGATCTGCCCAGGACTTATTTATTACACAGTGTTGTCACTTAGCTTGAGCAGGCTGAGAACTGACTCTGTGAAGGCATGGTTAGCTCTGTTTATTAAAAATCCAGGAGTATTATGAGGCCCTATTGAAGATGTACTTTTAGTCTCAGATAGCATCTTCAGTACATCTTCCATTATGAAAATAGATGATATAATGGATTCTGGGATTTGTGGGCTTTGGTTAGAATCTCAGGGAGTAAGTTAGCATTGAATGTATTTCCTAATACAGTGACAATATATGTTGGGTCTGAATGGGAGCTGCCCTTTTTGAATAAGTTCAAGAGCAATGCTGGGTATATTATTTAGTTTTCTGACATACCTAAAGAAGGATTTAACGACTCATAAATTCATAGCTATTCCAAGACCACTAAGTCATGACCATTCTCACCTTACCCATACCCTCCCAATTAGACTAGCTGAATCCAATTAAATAAGGACAATTTATATTTGTCCTTAGCCTAAGACATTAACTTAAGTCCATTAGCTGCTTTAGTAGACATTCAAGTATTTTTCAAGTTCTTAGTAATATTTTTGATACTGTTCTTTATATGAGGGGGTTTGGATGTGCTGTATTATTCAAGGAGGCTTTCCTTTTATTGTAAAGTTTATTTATGTTGGCAGCCCATCTGAGTGGTTTATTTTGAATTTCTCAGCTTATAACTTCTTCAGGGATCCACCTGATGTACCATAATGTGATACTACCATACATGAATTTTGAAACCTCATCATAGAATTGGAAGAGATTACTACATTTCAAATCCTTGAATTCAGAGATAGTTTCTGCAAAGGTCTATGCATTTTCAAGGTGAATGTAACAAGTTTGTGGTCCAGTTTAACCAGGGAAGTGAACACCATGGGAATAGTGCATGGACAGGCTATATTTGTAAGCAGCAGATCAAGCATATTCACTCTAATATGTTGGTCACCCAGCTGTTCTAGGGAGTTTCTGTTTATTAAGTCTAAGAACTTCTGGGCATATTCTACTATTATATTATCTGTATATACCCTACTATGCTATTGTTTCTGCAAGAAGCTTTTTTTGTTTCAAGGTGTTGTCACAAAATGACTTGAGCATCATCATACTTTACTAGTGCTGCCCAGGGCTTTGTTGTTACAGAATACTATCACAAACTGACATCATAATACACCACTAGTTCTGCCACAAAGGACTGACATCATAATGCAGAAATAATTCTTGTCAGTGCTTTTTTGTTAAAGTCTGTTGTAATAAACAGACTTAGATGTAATAATGCAGTACTGGTCCTGCAGATGGCTTTGCTAGTACAGACTGCACTGCTGTCATAAAACTGACTTAGACATTGTATTTTATTGTTATATCTTCTCAGATCTTTGTTATTTCACAGTGTTGTCACAAGGTAGCGGTGACATCATAATATAGTTATAGTTTTTCATGGGGTTTTATTACATCTTTATCAAACATGATATGTTTTGAAAAAATCATATGGGCATACCTGTCAATGGTACAGATGTCCACAGAATGCCCAGATTTTTATCTCATATTTTGGTCCGTTTTTCATAAAATTGTGGTTTTTCTGGCAAATCATTAAAGAGTGAAGTCAGAAAATAATGACAGACATTTTCAGACTTCATACCCTTCAGGAAATCCATGCTAATGCAAAATTCTATCAACTTTTTAAGTTTGCAAGAGCAATATTTAAAAATGTTTCCTATTTTTGGGCCTTTGTCCCCCATTGTTTATTGCTTTGTCCAGATTTCTTGCTCGAAGAGATTGAGAGGTATGGGTATGGGTACATATAAAGTAATAGAAAGGAACACAAAACATAAAGTTTGCAAACCACTGTCTTAAACTAACATTGACATGATAATATGGTGGTAGTTCTGCCAAGGGATGTCTTATTACAGAGTGTTGTCACAAACTGACTTAGGCATCACAAAGTAGTACAAAATCTGCACAGGTGTTTGTCGTTTGCAACAAACTGATTGTCATAATCCAATGCTTGTTCTGCAAAGGCTTATACTATTTGTGAGTGGTGTCACAAAGGGACTAACATCATGATTCAATTATAGTTTATCACAGGGTTTCATTCTTACAGCGCTGTTACAGAGTGGTGTCACAAAATGACTGATATTGAAAGCAATACTATTTCTCCACAAGGCTTTGTCATTACACGGTGATGTCAGAGTGTGACCTATACACCATAATATCGTATTAGTTTTGCACAGGGCATTCTTTCAAGAGTGTTATTACAAATAGACTGGCATCATAATGTAGTGCCAGTTCAGCACAGGGCTTTGATGTTCATGACTGCAATCACAAAGTGTTTGACATCATAATGCTGGGTTAGTTCTGCACAGGGCTTTGATGTTCATGAGTGTTACCATAAAGTGTTTGACATCATAGTGCTGGGCTAGTTCTGCACAGGGCTTTGATATTACACAAGGTACCTTACAAATCATAATACAAGTCTAGTTCTGTCCAATGTTTTGTTACAAAAGAGTGTTGTCAGAAAGTGATTCAGAGCTTATCATGCAGTACTAGTTCTACACAAGGATCAGATATTTCACAGGCTGTCACAAAGTAACAAACGTCATAATGATTCATTATGTTTGCACAGGGCTTTATTGTTGCACTGTTTTGTTACAAAAAGATTTATATTTTGTAACACTTTGCTACTTCTGCACATGGCTTTGTTGTTACAGAATGCCTTGTGCAGAACTGGTTCCCTGAAAGGTCAAATAGGGTATTATTTTCAAATCTGTTTCTGATACCTTTTCATTACAAAAGTTATCCCTCCTAAACAAGTGATGTAAAGAAAAAGGGCTAAGAGTAAATGTCAAAAGGTGTAGCATTTTTAACATTTAATAAAGAATTATCTGCCTCAGTGTACAGTGTAGTAGATACCACAAACTAAAAAGTTAATGTCATCATGGATCTTGGAAACTGGGTTGATATTTCCCTATACTCCAAAAATTTTGCAACAGTAGTCAGAATTTGTTTTCCTCTTTAGTGAAAATAGCATCCAAATTGTGTCATCCACCTCAAAGTAATAATTCTGTGCAGCCCTAAATGGACAAATTACTGATAACAATGCCCCCTTTTACACACATTAAATAATTGGAAAGGCACAGGGCTCCTAACCAAGAAGATCTTTAGCCTAAAGTTCCTGAACTACCAACAAGGGTTTGAACTGCTTCTTTGTTCTCAGTTTCTTTTATGCTATTGTGGGGTGATAAATGCCTTGCATTAAGTGGCATTATGTACCCATTCCTCATTGATCTCCTGCATGTCCACTATGAAAGTATCTCCACTAATATCAAAACTCATGACTCGTCTATCAACCACCTAATAAATACAATGTATTTGAGAGAAAAATGTATTACAGCATGCCTACAGTCCTCTGAACAGTCTTAACTTCAGTTAAACAAAGTGACCCTCAAACATGCTTCATAGTAAACCTGGAAAATTGTATGGGTACCAGTAAATTGTCTCTGGGACTAACCTGCTTTCCTATTTTGAGAAGTTGGGCCCTGAATAGGGATAGGTATTTTAAATGTGTAGCTAGTGAATATTAGGCAAATGAAGCAAAAGACTATCATCCTGTTATCATAAAACAGTATATAGCCTCTACGGTGGCATGTAGGAATAAAGCCCTGACCACAGCCCACCTGACCTGGGTTCGGTTAGTGGCTCATCTAAAAGAGCAGCAGGAACACTCTGATAGCATTTCCATCCCAGGAGAGGGTCGTCTCAAGTCATTCCCCACACATAATCCCTGGCAGAGGCTGGAGATGTGTGAAGAAGGGGGCACAGTCCCAAGGGGATTAGGGTGGGGAAGCTGACAGAGCTGTTAAGGAGGTGGGGTGATACATCAGCACATCCCCAATGCATACCTGCCTCTCTCCAGGCACAACCAAGAGACCACTAGAAAGGGGAAAAAATGGGGAACAGCATAAAATAAAAATCTCTCAGCAGGTGGTGAGACATCCAGGTCCCTCAGAATGCCTTTAGGATCTGCTCCAGCCCTGGTCAATATAAACAGAGTCTAGGGTTGTTAGAGAAGGTTAGTACACTCAGCAATGGACATGGGACACTGGGGTAGGGTGCCATAGGATGAAGCAAGGGGAATCAGAAAAAATCATAATGCAGTACAGATTTAGCACAGGCCTTTATTGTTACAGAGTGTTGTCACAAAGAGTAAATAATGTACTAGTTCTACACATGGTTTTACAAAGTGTTATCGAAAAGTGCCGTATATTAAACAACTGGAAAGACCACAGAGGTTCTGAACCAAGAAGATTGTCAGATTAAAGCCCCTGAAGTAGCAGGAAAGGCTTGGAGTATTATCCTTTTGCTCAGATTAATTTTGGCTCTTGCAGGGTGATCTGTGACTTGTGTTAAGTCCCATTATGAACTCAATTTATCTTGATCTCCTGCGTGCATGCAACTGAAATAGCTGCATTAACATCAGCATTGAGATCTTAACTCTTCATCACCTCATATATACAATGCACTGGAGAGAAAAATTACCAAATGCTTACCCCAAAACATGCCCCCCCCCCTCCAGCATCCTTCAGATTAAACCTTGAACTTTGCACAAGTACCCATACATTTTCCCTGGGAATGACCTGCTTTGTCCTTTTTGAGAAGGTGGCCCAGCATTAGGTTAGTTACTGGAAGGGTAAAAATAGCCTTATGCCTCAAATGCCTTGGATTCTTGTCATCCTATTATCATAACACAATACGTGTTTTCCACAGGCCTTTATTATTGCAGCGTATTGTCACAAAGATACAGCATAACCTTAATACTAGTTCAGATCAGGGCTTTGTGGGGTTTTTTTCAGTGTAGTCATAAATTGACTGGTGTCATGATGCAGTACCTTTACACAAATAGCTTTGTTGTTACACCATGTTACCAAGGAAGTGACAAAGACATAATGCAGTATTAGTTGTGCACAGTTTTTGGGGGGGGGGGGGTTGTAACAGAGGACTGTTAAAACTGATTTGAACATCATAATACTTTATTAGTGTTGTACAGGACTTTGTTGTTCTCATAAAGACATTAATATCAGAATGCACTACTAGTTCTACACAAAGCTTTATTGTTACAATGTTTTGTCAGAAAGTGAATTAGGCACCATAATACAGTACTAGCTCTACCCAGGGCTTTGATCTTTATTTATTTATTGCTTTTATTGAGTTGGGGAAAAAACCTTTTTCAGTGGAGGTCTGGGGAGAAAAGAGCTCCACAAGATGCAGAGAATAAGTAACATGCTTTCTTTCATACTGAATGAATCATTTCAGCATAAAAGAATGAGAAAAACAATGATTTAGTATATTATACAGAGAAAACAAACAAAAACATTGACAAGATTCATGAGTAGTCAGCATACAAACATATTATACTCATGACACAGACAGTACTGTGATGTGAGAAATCATTCAAAGGTAGATGAGAATGAATGCTTAGACTACCAACGTTTAGATTCATATTGTGACAGTGTTAAAGTGGACTTTCATAACAAAGTAAAGTTGAGGACAGTATATATGGTCAAGCAGACATAATAGTACAAGATGAGATAAAAAAATGACTAGCCAAGTAATCATTTCAAAGCAGGTTGAGATGCAGTGGAATAGGATAGTGTAGGGGATTAGCCAGGTGTGGTGCACGAACAAAGCCATAGAACCTTTAGGTGTTGTTTTAATACTACTCCTAAGGATTTCAGGTTGTCTGAATAAGTTTACTTTGTACCTAACACCACTCCAAGTAATCGGCTGCAATGACACCTTTATCTTTAACCAGACCGGTGGATACATTGTTATATGAAAAGAGCAGTCCAGGTCTGAACTGTCTGCAAACAGAAACAGCTAAAGTTAACTTTGTGCATGTGTCTACCTGTTTGAGCTAATATTCATTATCCCCTGGAGAGCACTCTGCTTTGACTTGTAAGCAACACATACATACACACATACACACACACACACACACACACACACACACACACACACACACACACACACACACACACACACACACACACACACACACACACACACACACACACACACACATATTCCATGTCTCTTTTATTCCTTTCTGTTAGCAAATCATTACCCATAAAACCCTTTATCACCCAGTTAAAACAATTATCACAAGTCTAATCAGCCCATATAAAAATCTTACAAACCTCTCAGCTAATAAACATTTGGTATCTCGACATAAACTCAACAATAAAGCAAGAGATTCCCTTTTCTCTAACACTGTGGGGAAAAGCTGGAACCTACTTCCTGGTGAACTTACATCTCTTTCTTGTACTACACTTTTCAAAAAGAAACTGAAATTATACCTTACAAGCCACTGGCTATGTCCCTGTACTAACCCTGACTAAGACTTTCTTTTTCTATTTTTCATCATCATCTGTTTTTCCTAGGCTACTATTCACTTTATTGCCACTTTAAGGCCACTACCTTCTAAGTTGCACTTATTGTACCCAAGAAAGACGGAATGGACATATCTCTGTCTCATTGATGAGTTTCTGCCCCTCAACTAACTCTCCCAATCCTGTTTTGAACTAGTCTGTTCTCCTGTTCCTTACTTATAACTTTGAGCTGGGAATCTCCCACATCCTTCTGAATACTTTCTTCCCACAGTGTTTAGTAAAAAAAAAAAAAAAAAAAAAAATTGGGGGGTGGTTATCATATTTTTGTTCTACTTTTATCCATCATGTATGCTAAATTACCATGTAACACCTGTTTTTGTCTGGCAAGTTATCTGTAACTGAAGTTTAATGTTCTGTAACTGAAGTTTTAATGTTCTGTTTGTTTATGTGTGTTATGTGGAGCTTTTCTCCCCGGGCCTCTCCTGAAAATGGACATATATCCAGTTAGACTAGCCTGGTCAACAAATGTAGAATAAAATAAAAATAAATAAATAAATAAAATAAATAGAATCCATAACTGATCAAATACTGTATGTGCTTAATTTAATTGAGAGCACAGTATCCTACAGATACAAGGTTATGCTGTTTTTCCACCTGATAAATTGTTAAGAAATGACTTACAGCTTCACAGCAGTTCTTGGTCAATTTTGATTGTTTTTCTTAAACACAAACTTGTCTTTGCCTGGATCTTGGCTCATTAACAGCAGAACAAAAGAACTCCCAGCCCATACTCTTGTCCCCCCCTTCCCTGTTTATTACCTTAAGCCAATCCCAAAGTTAATAAATATTACCTGTGTCAGGCACCATTTTAGATTTTACTCAGCCGGACTGGGTCTGAAGCACTAATAGCTCCCTTCTGATCAATATCTTAGAAAATGTTTATTACCTGATTTGAATTACTAAGTCCCTTACTACCCATTAAAGAGTACCTCAGTGGAAAACTGCTCAATAAAGCTTAATGCTTTACCTGTGAGCTCTTGAACGCTAAATGTCTTACCTGGGCAAAAAAGTGAAATTTACTATCATAGCCATAAAACCATAAAACGTAACAAATGCAACTCTTTATAGAAATTGTTATAAAAAGGAGGAGAGGAACCAAATATTAAGTAAGAAAGAACCTGCTTTTAGCTCCATTGCACTCACACAGTATATACAGATCCTTACTACCTTGTGGTCTGATTTGGCCCTGCTCCACTCCCCTGCACAAGGATTTGATCCTACACATTGGAGATAGACACTGAATAAGACATGGTAATCTAGAACAAATTCTGCTCAGAGCTTTTTTGTAACTGAGTGTGGCTGACATAATGCAGTACTGCTTCTGCACAGGGCTTTGTTTTTCTAGAGGTTACCACAAAAACAGTTAACACCGTAGTGAAATAGTTCTCCACAGTTCCTTGTAGTTACACAATGTTTTCACAAACTGACATCATAATGTAACACTAGTTCCGCAGAGGGCTTTGTTTTTAGAGAATGTTGTCATAAGGTGACTTTGACAAAATAATAATTTGCTGGCTGTTCTCAAGACTTTGTTGTTACAGTCTCCTGTATATAACTACTCACACATGACTGCAAATGAAAATGGTTATGAAGTGTTGTTATAAAGTGACTATCACTACAAAGTGTTGTCAAAAAGTGACTGTCATAATGCATTAGTATTTCTGCAAAGATCTTTCCTGCTTCAGAGTGTTGTCACAAAGTAACATATATAATAATGCAGTACTGATTCTGTACAAGGTTTTGTTGTATTAAAGTGTTGTCACAATAACATTATATTACAATACTAGTTTTATGCAGGGATTTACTACTCCAGATGCTGTCACAAAGTGATCGACATTGTAATATAGTATCAGGTCTGCATAGGACATTGTAGTTTCAGAGTCCTATTACAAAATGACTGACACCATAATGCAGTGCTACTTTTGCACAGGGCTTTTGTGACACAAAGTGCTATCACAAACTGCCTTACACATCATAATGCAGAACTAGTTCTGCCCTCTTTTTTATTGTTACAAAATATTGTCACAAGGTGACTTTGACATCAAAATACAATACTTGGACTTAGCTGTTATACAGTGTTACCACTTCTTCTTCGTATTTTGGCTGCTCCCATTAGGGGTCGCCACACGGATCATCTGTTTCCATTTTTTCCTGTTCTCTGCATCTTGCTCTGTTACACCAACCACCTGCATGTCCTCTCTCACCACATTCATAAACCTTATCTTAGGCCTTCCTCTTTTCCTGTTACCTGGCAGCTTCATCCTTAGCATCTTTTTCACAATATACTCTGCATCCCTCCTGAGCACATGTCCAAACCAATGCAATCTTGCCTCTCTGGCTTTGTCTCCAAACCTTCCAACTTGGGCTGACCCTCTAATATACTTATTCTTAAGCCTGTCCACCCTTGTCACACCCAGAGCAAATCTTAACATATTTAACTCTGCCACTTCCAGCTCTGACTCCTGGCTTTTTGTCAATGCCACTGTATCCAACCCATATAGGTTCATAGGTTAGTACTAGGCTAACTGCCCTTGCGAGCCATTTTAAGCCTAGCCAGTTATCCCTGTGAGATTCAAACCCTGTACATTGTGTTTGTAAGGCAAACACCTTAACCATTAGGCCACCCTCCCAACCCATATAACATAGCTGGTCTCACTACCCTCTTGTAAACCTTCCTTTTCACTCTTACTGGTACTCGTCTGTCACAAACCGCTCCTGACACTCTTCTCCACCCACTCCATCCTGCCTGTACTCCTTTCTTCACCTCTCTTCCACACTCACCATTACTCTGAACTGTTGATCCCAAGTATTTGAACTCATCCACCTTCACCACCTCTACTCCCTGCATCCTGACCATTCCTCTACCCTCCCTCTCATTCACACACATATATTCTGTCTTAGTCCTCCTGACCTTCATTCCTCTTCTCTCTAGAGCATATCTCCATCTCCCCAGGGTCTCCTCCACCTGTTCCCTACTCTCACTACAGATCACAATGTCATCTGCAAACATCATAGTCCACATGGACTCCTGTCTGATCTTGTCTGCCAACCTGTCCATCACCATTGCAAATAAGAAAGGGCTCAGAGCTGATCCTTGATGTTATCCCACTTCCACCTTAAATGCATCTGTCACTCCCACCACTAGTGCCACAAGTGTTACCACTAAGTGACTGAAATCTTAATGCCACACTGTAAAGGGCTTCATTACTAATCAGTTTTGTCACAAACAGACAGACATCATAATATAGCAATTGTTCTGTCTAAGGCTTTCTTGTTAATCAGCTTCCTGTGCAGAACTAGATATTCTCGCTAGCAAAGTGGGCACTATTGTCCAGACCTTCCTGATTTGCATTCACTGCAGCAGGAACTAACCTTCGTAAACAAGTGGTATGCTGAAATAGGGCTTGATATAATTCAAAAAAGTGTAGTATTGTCCCATTTGGTAAACTTATCTCCCTCAACATATAGTACAGCCAATACGCCACTCCACAATGGTAATATACTCAGAAATATTAGAACCTAGCTTAATATTCCCTTATCCTTCTAGACTACTATGTAGCAGCATTAGTCAGAAAATATTTTTATTTATCACAACTAATATCTAAGGGCATATCATCTAGATCAAAAGACATTATCATTCCTCCCTTTTCAGACATTATTAGACCAATTATTGAGTACAATACCCACTATGAGATGTACCTTTTATAATATTAAGCAACAGGAAATGCCCCAGATGTTTCTAACCAAAAAGCTGTTATCATAAAGCCCCTGAACTACCAGGAAAGCTTAAAGTGCTACCACTGTATTCAGTTTCTTATAGGCTCTTACGGGGAGTTTTCTATACTGCTCTTATATGGTGATCTGTACCTTATGTTAAGAACCATTAGGGATCACATCCACATTTATTTCCTGCATCTTTTCAACTCAAATAGCTCCATTTATACCAGAGGTAGGGAACTTAATTCTCAACCAGTATGTAAACAGAATGTACTGGAGAGACAAATTTATAACCCAACACCTGCCCAATGCCTGCTAAAGACTTACTCTCTAAGTTAAACAAAGAAGCATCTTAGTATCCTCGAAACCTAACCTGGATGGTACGATAGTACCTATAGGTTTACTATGGGACTAATCAGCTTCACCCATCTTGTGAAGGAAGACTCCAGCAATGGGGGGGGGGTGTATTGGCAAGGTGCAAATGATCTTGTTACTCAGTCGCTTTGTATTTCCTATAATCACCTTAGCAACAACAAATTTCTTCCATTCACTCAGCATGGATTCCAGCCAGGGTACATTATAGATCCGTCAATTATATCCTTCCCAAATGCAGTAATGACAGATCTTAATGATACATACCTCACATCAGCTATAGTACTAGACAGTTTCCCACAAGCAACTACTCAAAAGATTTGCTCAACTCATCTACTCCACCTCCTAAATGATTTTCTAGCTATCTTCTCAAAAGGTTGCAAGTAGTTTCCTGGAAAGATACTTATTTTACCTTCACTCCTGTTTTGATTTACAACCCTAAGGTCTCCAGTCTAGGCCCTGTACTCTTAACATTTTCATCAATGACCTCTACACAAGACTGTCAAAAATGCAGCCTTAACACAATATGTAGATGACTCCACCTTAACCTGCCAAGCCAAACCCCAGTTCAACTACAAGGGCTAATCCAATCTGCCTTTAATGTCAAGAATGAATGGCTAGATAAGATACAATTCACACTCAAGTGTCAATAAATAAATACATAAAATGATGTCTTTCTCAGTTTTCTTCCTCAGCTCAGCAAACCTAGCTTAAGCATAATGTTAAACTGAAGTTCAAGTTCTACACACAAGATTGTTTTTTCAGACTGTTGTCTCAAAGTCCCTGTCTTATAGTCTCTCGTGGGTTGAAATTTGCCTCACATTAAACACCATTAGGGAGCCCATTCAACATGATCTGACAAATCTATGCAAGTCAAATAGGTCCACTAATATTAGAACTAGAGACATAAATCTCCACTAGTTTAAAAATACAGTGTGTTGGAGACAAATGTATCACCCAATACTAACACAACCTCTAGAACAGACTTTCCCTGTAAGTTAAATAAGGTGCCACCCTAGAATCTTTCACATTAATCTTTGATGGGCTTGGCACCAATAAATTTACTCCAGGAATGACTTGCTTTGCCCTTCTTAAGATAGTACAGGTTGAAAGTACATTTGACAAGGCATAAAGTGGTCTTATATGCTGGTTTTTGTAAGTCTGATGAAGTGTCCAGGCAGGACACGAAAGTGCTAACTGAATTAAACAACATTATTCTTTCCTCAAGTGGCCGTGGTGTATTTGTCTCTGTGTTGTTATACTATTTTGCTGTGGACTTTGGTCTTTATTCAGAGAAATACTTTAATCTCTGACAGCTGCTTTGTTAAATTTATTCCTGCTGTTTCAATAAGTCGGAGGAACATGGCCAAGGGAATAGAACTGGAACTGGAGTATAATCCTGATCATTTGGGACAAATGAATAAGGCAGAGAGATTCAAACGTCTACCGCAGGCTGAAAACAGCCCACTTTTGGCTTTTACAATGGAGAATGTAAGTGATAATGAACAAGCTGGTGTTAATACTGAGCATGTGCAGAAAATGTTAATGTTAACTTGTGAAATGGACACAAAGGTAATGAAATTGAAAAGGACTCAGTGGCAGCGTAGACACCTAGAAGCATATATTTGCTTCATTGTTATACCATGAAGCTTACGTGTTTTGAAAATGCCTACGTTTAGTATGACATAGCCTGAGTTGTTAGTGAAATGGCAAAAACTGAATATAGAGACAAGTATGGGCTACATGAAACTGTTGATTGAGCAGTATATGAGCATTGAGAATGAACTAACGATGAACATTACTAGTTTAAAACAACAAATAGATGCACTATGTTCAACTGAAAGGCTGAACGCTTTTCTCAATAACTTAAGTACTAATATGTCTATTTTAGACCAGAAAATGCATGTCCAAAAGAAAAAGAAACTAGAACTTGATCCAAGGATTTCTCGTAATGGGCATATTTTTTCCTGGCCCAGACAACCAATTGGGAATGCCAGTGTTATCCAACTCCCACCTAGCAGTGAATCTATAGCTCCATCTATGAGAGAAGGGAGTAAGAAAGTGGAATCAACTCCAAACCATGGTGAAATGTTTAAGGAGACACCGAGCCTCGCCATTGTAAAACCAAAAGTGAAAGAGACACCGAATTTGACAATTTTGGTTTTCCAAAATTCCCACTAGCCATCAAGGAATTCTCCCACTCTCTGGCACCAATGGACAGAGAGAGGAAGAAAAGGAAGATGTCACATGACAAGAATGAAATGAAGATGCAGATGAAGAAGCCGTGGCAGTTTCTGAATAGGGACTAGTTATAAACATCTCTAAAAAAAACTTTAAATGAGGGAGAGAGGTCATTACTACAGAAAGGTTTGTCTTTCATACCTTCATTAAATACAGACTCTATAGACATTATGATAGACATAAAAATGTTTGTGAGAAATGTAATGTTTAAATTGTTATATGAGCAAGCAGTAGTCACTGATGATTGTTTTGTTTTTAAAAAAAAACAGCTACAACCACACCACAGTTACATCCGTTACTGGAAGCATTTGAAAAGGCCTGTGAAAAGGATATTTTGCAATTCTTACATGATAACAATGGTAGTCATAGATTTCATAATTTAAGTGTATCAGATCATGAAGCATTGTGGAGTTTGCAGAAGAATGAAGACATTATAATCAGACCAGCCGATAAGGGTGGCTCAATAGTGGTTTTAGATAGAGAGTTTTATAATGAAAAAATAATAGGCATGCTCACTGATGCTTATACCTATGCTGAATGATCTTTTGAACAGTTAGACAAGATTATTAAAAATGTTCCTGTAAATTTGTATGATTTCTTAATGAGTGACATAATAGAGCGTTATATAACTATTTTTTAAATGACACACCTACCATTCCCACATTTAGCGGACTTCCAAAAGTACATAAGGATATCCTTAACCCCCGCACTTAGACCTATAGTTTCGAGTAAAGGATGGATAGCTGAAGCCATGTCCATTTACTTGGAAAAACAATTGAGGAGGCTAGTAAATGATGCTCCAAATGTACTTAAAGACACTAAGCATTTTTTAGAGACTTTATCTGATTATGTCTTTTCTGATAGATACTGTGACATTGTGATTCTTGTCACATTAGATGTCACTTTTTACTGTAATATCAAATGATGTATGAATTGACTACATCAGGCAGTGTCTTAGACTGAAGGGAATTCTGAATGAGAAGATTCTTAGGTTGTATCTATTACTTGACTTAGTTCTAAGTAACAACATATTCCTTTTCAAGGATAAGTACTATCTGCAGAAGAAAGGTGTCGCCATGGGTACCCCATGTGCAAATTCTTACACAAACGTAGTCATGGCATTTTGGGAACAGCAGTATGTAATAAGCAGTGATGATTTATCCCGTTATATTCCATATTACATGAGGTTCATGGATGACGTCTTTTTCTTACGGAACAGCACAGATTCCAGACTGCTAGAGGTTATAGATTATATTAATACTACCACTCCATTTTTGGAATTTAAAGGCAAATGGTATACACAGGGGATAGAGTTCCTAGATGTATGGGTTTACAATGAAGGAAAGCTTTTACAAAGAGATTTATATAGAAAATCTTGTAGAAGAAATAGTTTATTTCACTGAAATAGTATGCATCCTGCATATATATATATATATATTCGTGTATATATATATATATATATATATATATATCTATATATTTATATATATATATATGGGTATATATATATATATATATATATATATATATATATATATATATATATATATATATATATATGGGTCCCCTTCAGAATGCCGGAATTCAAAACTTCGAAACCCATATGATCATATGTTCGAAGTTTTGAAAATACCGACATTCTGAACGGGAAATCACATACAGCGCAGACCAGAGAGATTTCCCTTGTCCTCGCTGTAGTGCAATCTCGGAGTTGGTATATTTAAGTAGGGGGGTGTGGGGAGTGCAGGGGCCGAAGCCCCCCTGTTTAATGTGTGTTTTTTTATTTTTATGGGTCTAGTTCACATTTTCAAACATTCAAATGTTCGATCCTATGGTCTCGGCCGTATGAATTTCGAACATTTGAGCATTCGGTTATGTGAAGTAGACCATATATATATATATATATATATAGATACCAAAAAATGTCCAGCACTGATGACGCTTTGGTGAAAGCGAAACCGGTCTGTGGGGCAGACTGGATGGCTTAATAAAGCCTTTACTTCCATAAACGGCTGTTGGTATTTTTGGCATTAACTGCCGTTATTTCTTTGAGTGCTGGACATTTTTTGGTATCTGGATACGTGTTTGTCTCGAGCACCACTTGATACGTGCACGGACTGTTTTTGGCGTTGTATATATATATATATATATATATATATATATATATATATATATATATACATATATATATTTGATACAGGGACAAGCCTTAAGATTATCTAGGCTGACAAGTGCGGATGTTAAGTGTGATGCGGGGATTTATGGTTTGAAGAATGAATTAACAGAGAGGGGCTATAAAGGAGATGAATGTAATAACATACTATCTAACCATAGGATGGTAGGTAGGAATAACAGATGCAAACCTTATTTTAGAGCTAGAAGGAATCATACAGGAGTTGATATAAAAAACCCTAGAGTTAAAGCGAATAAATGTTGGCTGGCTATACCCCTTTCTACAAACAACAATGACATACGACAGATTATAACCAATGATTGGGAGATTTTGAAAACTTTGAGAACATTTTGAGGGTAGTGGGTAATAGAGCTAGTTACATACAAGAATAATAAGTCATTGAAAATACTTCTCTGCTATGAAAATCACATTAAAAAAGTGTACAGTCTGACAGGTTAGGCACCTTTGGCTGTAGAAAGTGCAACTACTGCCAATATATGGCGAATGATAGTAGCTTTTTACATCCCAGCACAAAAAAGAAATATGAATTTAAGCATTATACCAATTGCAGCTCTAGGGATCTGGTTTATTTAGCAAAGTGCAATAAATGTTTGGTATTCTATATAGGTAAGACCAACCGTATCCTTAGAGAACGGGTAAGAGAGAACTTATATGCCATTAACAGAGAAGATGACAACAATGCCGTATGAACTATGAGACGTGTTGAACAATGACTTAACATATAAATTAAAATTTTTGGCTATTGAGGTGGTTAATAAAAGTATGAGATTAGGTAATGTAAAGAATTACACAGAAACACATGAGATGAGGTGGATTAGGAGACTACAGGCTAACAAAAATTTAGGTTTAAATGACAGAGTCAGCTTAAAGCCATTTTTATAGTTAGAACTTTAAAACCTTGACCTGCCTTTCTCATTTTGTTCCTTGATTTTTGATGTTTTAGTGGTTAGATATATAAGCACAGTTTTTTATAGGCTATGTCCTGTATTATTGATTATGCTGGTGTGTTATGTGAACATTTTTCACTGAGAAGGTGGCTTTTACATGTATTAGATAAGTTGAATGAACAGGGACATCTTGTGGTCAATATATGAATGACACACAGTATGACAATGAATGCTTTTATATGTGCATAAATGTATTAGACGCTATGAATGATTTTTGTATTGTTGTATATACAAATTTAGACGTTTTTATATAAATATGAGTTTTTTACACACATATATATATATATATATATATATATATATATATATATATATATATATTTCTATAGATATTTTCTACACTGATTATGTGCTTTCTTATTGTTTTATTATATTGTTATATATACATATAGCTTCTAGGATGAATGACTGCAATATCTTTTTAAATTTTTGAAGGCTAGAGTGTGGTTAGTGATTGGCTAGTTGACTTTGATGCTGATATATAAAGCTGAGTCATACTGTTGGTTTATGTAAGTTTGATGAAGTGTCCAAGCAGGACATGAAAACACTAACTGAATTAAACAACATTTTTTTTTCCTCAAGTGGCCATGGTATATTTCTCTCTGTGTTGTTATACTACAGTCTTATAACTTAATTGTTTTGTATTTCCTGAGATTCTATACTAGGACAATACTATTTCAGCACAGGGCTTTGCTATTAGAATGTTGTCACAAAGTGACAGCATAATTCAGTATTGGTCCAGCACAGAACATTGCTGTTTTACAGTGTTGTTACATATTAACTGGCATCATAATGCAGTCAGAACTTGCTTTATCACAAATTATTGTATTTTTTATATTATGATTAGGCTATAGGCATATGAAAAATGTGACTTTTTTATTTTTTACACATTTTCCCTTATCTTTGACTGTATGCATCCTTATAATTAGTAGATATATGAAAGGAGATTATGTGAGTAGGAGAAGATCCCTTACATGCTTATTTTATATTGCTTTGTGATGCTTTTAGGAAATATTTCAAAATGCAGTTTATGTTGTTTTAGATGATTTGTTTACAGTGTATGCATCTTTGTGATGACTTTGCAACATGATTAGTTGTAATACATCCAAAATGGCTATAATGAAACAATTTGGGAGATAAAAAGTGATAAATATATATAAAGATAAACAGGGGGTATGCTTTGTGGAATGAGATACGGACAGATTAACTGTTCTCCTTTAAAGGACAAGCACTGGGTCACAAAAGGCATATTTTATGTCATCCCATCCAAAATCTGAAAACCTTGCTTTATCAGAAATGAAAAAGCTGTTATGAGCAGTTATAAAGTCTGAATAATTGTGAACAAAAAAGATTACTTTCCTCTATAAAAAAAAGTATACAGAAATATGAAAACCCACCACCGTAAATAGCACAAGTAACAAAAAACTGAGGGTAATGCTACTCAATGCCAGAGGTCTAGACCTCAAAATGCATGCACTCAAGACACTCCTCAAAATGAAGAAAATCGATATCTGTGCAGTAACAGAAACCTGGTTTAAGGCTCCAGAGAGCACCCCAACACTACCAGGCTACATCTCATACCATATATTTCGGCCACAAAACCCAGACCAAAATACAAAAGTCGGGGCTGTATCCATATTCATCAAGGATTTCCACACCTCCAGGTTAGTGGCACAGCACGATGCTTCAGAGATCATCTACGTGCAACTAGCAACAGGCAAAACTGCAATTTAAATTGTAGCTTTCTACAGATCCCCCACCATGTCCTAGGACCACCATTCCACATTTCTGGGAACACTGGGAAGCATAAAGGTCCTACCAAACACCCTGGTATTGGGTGATTTCAATTACCCAAACATTAACTGGGAGAACTACTCAAGTACTAACTCCCTTCCTCAACATTTCCTAGAATTTATAAACTCAAATGCCCTGGATCAACTGGTCAATACCCCCACCAAAGGTGACAACATATTGGACCTGGTCATCACCAACATGGGCAACCAGTGTTCCACACTGGAGGTCAACCCCTCACTGGTTAGATCTAACCATAAACTAATCACTCTGGATATCCACATGCCACCCCCAGCCCCAGTCAAAGAAACCACCATGAAAAACTTTTCAAAAGCAAACTTCACGTTACTTAAGACCGAGGTGGAAAGTTTCAAAGCCCTCCATGCTTAAGGATAACGCTGTCCAAGCTGCAAAATCCTTTACTAATGCACTCTACGGGCACCTACAAGAATGCATGGATCATGCTATCCCAAGCAAAACCAAGACTCACTCCTCCTCTGGTGGACCCCTGTCATAAACAAGCTATACAATAAAAGGAGGAAACTAGTACAGAAAAGAGTAAAATCCCAAGAAGGGAAGACATCCCTGATCAGTATCAGCAAGAAACTACAATCCCTCAGAAAATCATCCAAGGCTAGCTTCGAAAGAAAAATTGCCAAGGACTCCAAAGATAACCACAAGGCATTGTTTAGCTATGTCAAGAATCCAAGTGGCAATTCTCAGATCGGCTCAGAGTTAGTGCAGAATGGCACAAAATACACTGAACCGACCGATATCGCCAACATCCTGGCAGACAGGTTCAGTGCACACTTCACCTCCCTCTCACCCCCAAAAGGGCCCATAACCATACCAGAAGAATGTAACACCCCTGAAATCACAGACACTCAGATTAAAACAGCCCTCTCCAAAGCCAAAAACACAGCATCAATGGGTCTGGATGGTGTCCCAGGCTGCATCCTACACGAGCTCAAAGATGAACTAACCCCTCACCTAAACACACTATTCAAACTCAGCCTCTCCACAGGCTATGTGCCCATAGAGTGGCGCACAGCAACGGTTATTCCACTCCACAAAGATGGAGCCACAACAGACCCCAGGAACTATTGCTCTATAAGCCTGACTAGCTTGGTCTGCAAGGCTATGGAGCGCATCATCATGGATCTCATTAACAGAGACACTGGGAACCTCCAAACACTGGACCCTACCCAGTTTAGCTTTGTTAAGGGCAGATCATACTTCCTAAACCTGGTAGACTTTTTTGAGACAGTTGCCAAGGCTATAGATGAGGGAAAGGTGGTCCACACAGCCTACATAGACCTCACAAAGGCCTTCGACAACATTCCCCATTCTGGTATTATAGACAAGCTCACCAGCCTGAACATAAACCCCTACGTCATGAGATGGGTTGCTAACTGGCTCATGGACAGAACCCACATGGTGAGAGTTGTGGGAGGTAGGTCTGACTCTAAACCGGTTACAAGTGGTGTTCCCCAGGGCTCAGTCCTAGGACCCCCCTCCTGTTCGGTATATACTTCTTAGAGGTACAGGCGAGCACAGGAGGACTATGGCTGACCAAGTTCGCAGACAACTGTAAACTAGGGGTTATAATTGACTCTCCGGCTAACACAGACATCCTCCAAAAGGGTCTCACTGAGACAGATACCTGGTGTCAAAACCATGGCCTCAAGCTAAATGCCAAAAAGTGCATAGTCATCTCCTTTGGAAAAAAACAAAGTACCCAGACACTACCACATAGGTGTTAGCCCCCTAAACACGGAAGATGTAATAAGGGATCTGGGGACTCAAGTAGATAGTAACCTTTCCTTTGATAATCACATTGCCAAAGTGGTTAGAAAATCCTTCTATGTGGACCACCTAATCACAAAAGGGTTTGCATCCAGATCAAAAGAGGTAATTTTGGCCCTCTACGTATCACTCATCAGACCCATCATAGAGTACAACGCCCCATTTGGGATGTACCTTACAAGATACATGCAACAGCTGGAAAGACCACAGAAGTACCTCACCAAAAAGATAATTTGCCTCAAACAGATGCTCTATGCAGCTTGACTGAAGAAACTCCAGCTGTACTCGGTTGCATACTGCCTACTCAGAGGTGATCTCTGCCTGATGTACAGAGCCATGTCCAACCCAGAATTGATGGACATGCTCCACCTAAAGAAAACCATATCCCCTTGAGCCACATGCTCTAGGGATCTAAACCTCACCACAACAATAAATAGGACATGCTGGAGGGATAGATTCCTGTCCCAGAGACTTCCCATGCTCTGGAACAAGATTCCAATCTACATTAGGCAGAGCTCCTCGCTAACCCCCTTCAAGAGAAACCTTGATGAGTGGATGGGAAAGAGAAAATTTACCCTGGGGATCACTTCAATGGCTCTGCTGGACAGAGGCACAGGGAACTAATCTAAGGGGGCAGCGAAAGCCAACACATTCCAGCTAGGCTTATAAATGCCTTTGGGCAGATAGCCTAGTACCTACCTATGAATCTATAAACCTATATCTCACCTGATATTACATCTGAAATTGTGACCTATGCCTGTAAGGACAGAAATACTATTTTTAAGGGATCAGATGAGATATCTGGAAGCCTAATTCATGCAAACAAAAATAGTCTATTATGGCACCTTAGGCACATTCTTAATAGAGCAACACAAACTAGGTATATCAGTGATTTACCAGTAGTAGGTTATTGTAGACCACCTTTACAAAGGAGGCCCTTCCACAGACCTCAGTAATTACAGACAGATCAGCCTCAAAAGTATATTGTGCTAGGTGGTGCAGAGAAGCATCATGAAACTTATTTTTCAAAGACAGGAATCCGTCTCCGTGACCTAAACCAGTAGTTTTGCTAAAGGTAGATCTTGTATGCTTAATGTCATAAATTCCTTCAAGGATCTGATTGCCACCATGGAAGAAAGTCTATCTATCCACAAAACCTACCTTAATCTGGCTAAAGTGGTTGACATTACACATGCATCATAATAAGATCATACATACATTCAAGGATTTAAAAGAAAATTAAACAGTAATAACTGTGGTGCATAACTGGCCACATTTTTTCCACTATTTTACTGGGGGAACTAACTCTAGTCCACACTTTACAGCCAGGCATTCAATGAAATGAAAGGGTTAAGATTTAACTTGTGTGTGTAATGGGCTTTACTCAGTACATAAAGCAGTATGACAAAAAATATTTCTTTAGCAGAATAAACAGGTCAGAAATAAATGAGCTGCAGTCTAGTATAAGCACAGTTCTTTGCTGGTTATTATAGTTTGCTTTCCTCCAGGTCCATACTTTTCTGGTAATGTCTTTTGGATACTTTTCCCAGGCTCCACAATTCCCTGGTAATCACCTTTGCATTAGATCCCCAAGTTCCACACTTCATAGGTAGTGATCTTTGGAGTCTGTCCCCAAGTCCCCCCTTCACTTGCACTGTAGACCATCTTTCCCCAAGCCGGTAATAATTGCTTCTTAACAAAGAGGGTTTTCCCAAATTATCCTTTTATTCATACAACAGCAGCTGGGTGGCCATGGTGATGCAGTGGTTAGTGTTGCAGCCTAACAGCATGAGGTTCTCCAGTTCGATCCTTGGCTGGGGTGCCTTCTGTGTGGAGTCTGCATGTCCTCCCTGTGGTCGTGTGGGTTTGCTCCAGTTTCCTCCCACATCCCAAAGACATGCTGTAGGTGGATGGACACTCTAAACTGGCCCTAGGTGTGAGTGCGTGCATGTGTGTGCCTTCTGTGGAAGGATGGGCACTGGGCTGGCAACTCGACACCATAAAACTCCACTGCCAATCATGAGCAGACAGGTGATCCACTGCGGCGACCTCTAACTGGGAAAAGCTGCAAGAAGAAGATTCATACAACAGCAGCTCCTTCAAAATCTCCAAATCTCCTTGAGACCCCAAGACTAGAAATTGATCTCGCTAATCCTCAGTAGCCATCTTAAACTCTGAGATCATATGCCCTCTATTGTTTAACATGATAAAAAAAAAAAAAGATATATATATATATATATATATATACATATATATATATATATATATATATATATATATGTGTGTATATATATATATATATATATATATATATATATATATATATATATATATATATATATATATTCCTCATACATTACACACCCTCTTCCATAAGCCACCTTAGCTTATGTGTATGTAGCAGAATTCATCCCAGCTGACCAGATCACATGATGGCAAGCCCATGGTACCAGCAGCAGAAGGTATTCTCTCCCCAAACATTATTTTGTGCAAAACAATTCCATTTGAGACAGTATCTAACAAAAGTAACAAACCAGGAGCAAGAATTGCAAGTTGGCCTCCTCAGTTTATACAAGAATATTTCTTTCTTCCTGTTAATTTGTTTGCTGGATGCTGTTTTTCTTCTCTCATTAATGTTCTCCTGGGGCTTGTAACTCCTCATGGAACACTTTCCCCTCTTTGGCTTTTTCACAGTTCTTTTTGTAGGTGTGAGATCTGGTTCCCTACCTGTTTCTTTACAGCATCTTTCTTGTTCATTCTTTTGGTCATTGATTCTTTCTCCATCTGTACAACATTAATTTTCTCAGTATAAGACACCAACTCCTACTCATAGTTTTTATCTTTCATTGTGAAATCTTGATTCTTCTGTTGCACTTTAGCAGGTATTTCACTTGCTGATGCATTTCTATTATTTGCCTTTCCAGATTACTTGAGTCATCATGATTACCTACAGTGAAGCTTCAGACATTAAGGATATCTTTAAGCCCAGTAAGCATAGTTAGGGTCAGGCAACTGCTCCGGACACTAAGTGTTGTGGGGGTTACCATCAACCCATTCCTGATCCCTCTTTAATGAAATACCAGCTTTTACAAGACAGTATTGCATTTGCAGTCAAACCGGAGAGGTACAGCACTCTGTGTGTGGTTTAAACTGCAGCAACTGCTTGCTACATTGTAGCAAGCAGTTTGCTATAGTTTAAAAGCAAAAAAAAAAAACTCTTTTTTTAACTAACACCTGAGCACTGTAGTGATCTGTGCAGACAGGGTATAAACTGCAGCAGCTGCTTGCTACATTTGTAGTAAGCAATTTGCTACAATTCAAAAGAATAATTTTTTTAAACAAAACATAAGCACTGCAGTGCTCTGTTCAGACAGAATATCAACTGTTGTGCTGAAGAAGGGTCGGGGTCAGGGGACAAAAATAGGACCTGAATGGCTGTGGCTTATCGTGCATCTGGCCATCTAGCTCGTGTGCCAGTAGAAGGTATGCCCATTTTTTGTTTTGTTTTTGCAATTGGCTTAATACAGTAAAGTGTTTTTTTTTCTTTTTTTTTGATCGTCAATGGAAATACTGAGGGTGTGGATCTAAGAGCTTGGAGAGTGGAGTACCGGTTCATGGTACTGGCACAGGGCACTTGTTGAGCCAGCTATACTTCTGTTTAAACAAAATCTCCTCTTGTAGAGATAATCTCATAATATTGGCTTTTGCCTTGTTAATTAATTTAGTTTTGGCTTTCTCCTAGCAGATGGTACAACAGCAAATGTTCATTATGTGGTGATGCTGGCTGAATAACGCATTTCTTATCCAGGTCTTTCATTGACTCCACTGAATTTTCCATCTTATTACTTTTGGACCGACTTAGGTTAGAGTCTGTTTGAGCACTGCTGAAACATGTAATTTCCTTTGTTAGAGAAACTGCAGCTAGTTTTCAAGGTTGCTCTGTTGGATTTCAGTTTCATTGGGCAGCATCACTACTCTAATCCTTTCTTGCAGAGTTTTAACATCCAGGAAGACTAACATATTTATTTCCTGTTGTTGTTGGCTAGCCATTTGTTGTACAGCCATGCTTTTAAAAAAAGGATTCCATCACTGTTACTGCAACTTCCTGCTTTTTAATATAATGACCAACAAAAGTATGAGTGTATTGTTACTTCAAACAAGTGAATCAGTCATACTGAAAAACAGAGTCTGTTTTGAAAACTAGAAAATTATAACTCACACATATTACTTTTACAAATGTCACCAGACTATAGCAAAGAAATTCCATAGCATGCAGACTTTTGTATTGCAAATTTTCAGTATAATATCAACAGAAATATTTATTTTCCAAAGCAATTCTTTTAAATGCCATGGGGACTCACCTTTTTGCTACAGCAAATCCCTGTATGAACACAGGTTATTTCCTTTTCGTGGGTTGAAAAATTCTTAAGTTTTATCAGCTCACTACTGGGGGAGACCTGCTTGTTTGTTATGCTTCTCATATATTTTGCTACATATTTCTTACTACAGCTTGCTATGGAAAAGACAGCACCCAGTAGGATTCCACGCTGTGTAAAGTTGTACCATTTGTAAGTGATTTTACACTCTGCACGTAATTTTTTCATTTGCTTTCACTTCTCAACAGGCTGATTTTATGCTTTACCCATCATTTCACTCAAATTTAGTAAAACCTCACCTGTAAACTTTTCTTGTGATTTGCTGTACCCTCTTCTTGCCACAAAATTTTGTTTTCTTGTATACACCCAGGGTATCCACCAGTATAGTAATGTTACTGGAGTTATACTTGTGAAGCAGTAGCTTTGACTGCTTAAAACACCATACAGCCATAGCCGGTTTTAGGCACCAGCGAACCCTGCGGTCGCTGGGGGCCCCCTGGTCCTGGGGGGGGGCCCCAACCACAGCAAGTTATCTTATCTTGATATTTTGTAACATGTCTGTCAAACCAACAAAAGCTAGTACAGCAATCTTGTATACTTAATAAAGCAGGTAATTAATAATAACTCATATTTATCTCCTTCAAAATTCACAAATCTTTAGTTATAGTAACATTATTTTGTCAAGTAACAAGCTTTACAATTTCATTAAATATTTTACCAATGACATAATGCCCCAGCCTAGGTTAAGCCCTGATGGTGGACATCCTCTTCACTAAAATTAACATAGCCAGTTTTAGGTACCTGCAATAACTGTGGCTGGAGGGGGCCCCTTAATCATCAATGACTGTGTGGGGGCCCCATAAAAACTGCTGTTGGTTGGGGAAAAATGAGGAGAAAAAATGTATTAAGTTTTGATTACACTCTTTAACCTGAACAGGACTGTGATATGACCCTGTTAGGATAAAGCTGTAATGAACGTAAGCAAAGTAAGCACTACAGAGATCAGCAGCCCAGGGTGACCGATCTCATTGCAGACTGTGGAGTTTAAGAAGAGCTGATGCTTCTAATCTTCAGAAATGGTTTCTCTTTCAAAGTTTTTATACATACTGGCAGAACAACTGATACTGTAACTCTCAACATCTTTGCTGAAGAATTCTGTTCGGTGATAAAAATAATAGCATAATAGTGTCTCAAAATGAGGAACACATTTTATATATTACTCTAATTCATTTACAAAGTTACTATAATAACATATTTTATATATTACTCTAATTCATTTACAAAGTTACTATAATAACACATTTTATATATTACTCTAATTCATTTAAAGTTACTATAATAACACATTTTATATATTACTCTAATTCACTTAAAATGTTAGTATAATAACACATTTTAAATATTACTCTAATTCATTTAAAGTTACTATAATAACACATGTTATATATTACTCTAATTCACTTAAAAGTTACTATAATAACACATTTTATATATTACTCTAATTCATTTAAAAAGTTACTATAAAAACACATTTTGCATCAATATGCATTTTTAGACAATAAGTATAAAAATCTGATTACTGGATTTATTGTGACAGAGCAAAATTATGAGACAAAATCCGGAATAGCTGTGAAAGCAAGGATAGTGATAGGTATTAATTTACTCCTCACTGAGGTAAATAAGTTGACTTATCCCTGTTGCTATTTGATGACTGCTAAACGCAGTCACTGATCTTGTGTAGTAGTACTAGTGTTGTACAATGTACTTGCTGAAATAAGTACTAAATTAGCATTGCTGTGGTGTGTGTGTGTGAAAAAATATCACAGATTTTTATCAATGCACATATCCAATAATGCCGGAACACACACATTATTCTTCAGGGTATCAATAAAAATGTAACTAACAAGTGATTATATTTCAAAAGTAAGGCATATAATATATCACAGAGCATTCAGATACTTGTATCTTCTAGGAATCTGGTAGCCCCCACTCTCTAGACTGTATAAATGGATACAGGAGGCTCCCTTAATCATCCTTGACTGTAGGGACCCCAAAAAAGCTGTTTTTGGTTGAGGAAAAATGAGAAAAAAATGCTTTCATTTTCTGATTGCACTCTTTAGCCTGAATTGAGTTATGATATGACCCTGTTAGGATAAAACTGATAATAGCCTTTGCCCTCAACCACAGACATTCTAAAACATCCCTGCTCAGATGCTTGTGTACAGAAATTTACCGTAGGTTATGAGGGTGCTGGGGATTGTGTAGTTATCATTTCCTTAACTTTTCTAACAGACCTCAGAGGTATACAAAGAAAGTTACTTTAGCTCCTGTAGGGGCAGTGTACTGCCTGGTAGCAGCAAAGTAGAATACATTATTGCAATCATTATTTATTTTCACTTTCCTCACAATCAGACATCAGGCACATATATAGCTGGTTGCCTTTGGGGTTAGGATCAAGAGTAAGTAGGCATGCTATGTATATGTATTTCAGAAGTCACTTGAAATATATGACTGTGGCAATTTGAATCTCTGCTTTCATCCCAATCTAACACCTGCATAGGCAGTGACTGTCATTTTGGGAGGATTAGTGAAGCAGGCAGTATTCCCAGACATGTTCTATGTATCCTCACAACAATTGACTTGTTAATTTATTTTGAGCTACTATTTTTGTCAGCTTTGAATTTTAAGCCTTGGATACAACTTGTCTAGATTGAAAGAAAAAAATAAGACTGAAATTCTTTTTTCTTACAATGTTTGTTTAGGCCACTTTTGGATTAAAAGGTTGGGAAATGCTCTAGCTTCTGGGGGCACTGGCTTAATTGAGTTATTTCCTAAATGGTTATTACTGTGCTATCTTGGTCAAGAAAGTATATTGAAAAGACGGAAGGAAAACTAAAGCTGAACAGCAACATTGAATTTCTTTCCTTAATCATCATTTCTGTTCAAGCCATCATTGGGTAAAAAAAAATAAACTTAAAAAGCACTTTAGAGCATATATAAAGTTATGGCTTCTTGAGAAAGCTGAAGAGGAAAAAGGTAAAATGTGAGAAATGGAAGAAAAAAAGTATTATGCATAAGTGGGAGCCCAGCATGAGGGAAACTCTGGAGGATGTGTTTTGTTTTTTTTTTTGGCGGGGGCTGAAACAGTAAGCAGTGCCTAGAGTTCCACTGCACATTAGTTCTCCCCTGTACATAGAGTTGTTGTAATGTATCCTTGTTACACCTAAATGCCAGTAACTGTAAAATGTCCCTTTGTGAGATGGGCCAACACATTGTGGTATGTATGCCTGTTGCAATAAGATCATTGTAGCTACAGGTCAGTCTGTGTGCACTACTCCTAAAAGACTGCATTATGAAATAAAAAGATGGGTAGAAGTGGTGGCAGTGACAGGGTGATGCTTAGACTGAAAGTGCCCAGGGGGCCCCCAACTTGACATTTGCTGGGGGCCCCCAAAATGCTTACACCGGCCCTGCATACAGCATAATGTGTGAGCATGCCATGCACCTTGTGAAGCTTCCTGAAATAAACACTGTTTAAATGTCAGCTCAGAACACACTGTATAATCACTATTTTCCAGTTCACAAAATTCAGAATTGTCTGACATACTGTCTTAGAAACCCAGTTCAGAAAGTTTGTGTTGTTAACACTTCTCAGCATGCTCCTTTCACTAGTGTTCCTGAAAACACGCTTTGTGCTGCATGACAATTTCCTAACACAGTTCTTCATTTACTCAGTAAATTTATTATTCACAACTTCAGTAAGCAACATTTCAGCAATTTAATGAAAATTTCAACAGTACTGCTTTGGTAGAAATACCGGTGTTTGTCATAGTATCACTGTTTCCCTTGTAGTTCTTTCAGCCTTGTTCAATAGCTATTGTATTTGCTTTATTCTTAAGTGTTTTGGTTCTGTTTCTGACTGACTGTATGCTTTGGGTGTAGCAGGGAAAATTTTAAGGACTCTTTAGATTAGCCGAACAGTCAGATACACTCTGGAAAGCTACATTTTGCTATGGATTAGAGAACAAAATTCAGGCAGAGTAAATTCACGTAACAGTGCAACACTGAGAAATAGACAGTGGGTTTTTACTTTAAGAGAGACAGCATTCTTTTGCAGTGCTTTGCATACCTTTTGGCAGAATATATCGAGAGCAATTTGCTTCACAAATAACTTAGGAAAGACAAAGTAATTCACAGTTTATGATAAACTATATGTCTGCCTTCTGGAATGACCAGTGAAGCATTTTACTGGGAGAATTAGCTCTTGATCACACTTTTAGAGACAGGCAGTCAATGACATGAAGATACATGAGTCAAGATGGGTTAGCTAGGCAGGTAGTTGTCATGCTTACAGGTTGGATGTAAATTGAAGTTGCAGGTTTTAATTTGATGTCATCCAACCTGTGTTCACAGATGTTATAACTTGTATGCAACTTAATGCATACCTCTCAAATGTACCTCATTACAAGGAACATACCTCATTTTTGGTCTTAAAAAGTTCATGTTCCTCAAAGTTCCACATCAAAAGGTCTATCACACATTCATTGTTAGGAATCTTTTTAATTGATATCCATATTAAATAGAAATGAATCACATTAATTAATTTAAACATTTTTATAAGTAAAACCA